>NC_057865.1:266604750-266904750 GCF_019393635.1 Dromiciops gliroides
TTTTTTCCAATTTCACACATGATTCCCCTCCTCACATGCTTGCAATTGTCCAGCTTTATTGGACTTCTTGATATTCTATACATACAAAAATCCTTCTTCCATTTCTGAATGTTCTCTGAAACCAAGAATTTAGTACCTCATCATCTCCTCCTCTTCTATATGAGAACTACCTTCTATATGAGAACTTTCCAATTCCCTCAAGCTACTGATGTCCTTCCTCCCTGAACTATCTTAATATTAATTTTGTATACATTTATATGTGTATATACAATCAATATTAAATTTCTTGAGGGGAAGAACTGTTTCACTTTTGTGTTTGTAACTCTGTCTGGCACATAATAATCTCTTAATAAATGTTTGTTGATTGAATTGCTAGATGTTTAAAATTCCCTGCCCCTCAAGGGGTTGACACTGTATATTCCAATTTAAAGATGAGGCTGGCAAAAATAATGTATCCTTTCACTCCCTCTCCACCAAAAAACCCCACATCATTATCAAGCACCTAACTCTAGATGATGGTCCTAATTCAAAAGGGTCACACTTAACTTTTAGGGGTTTAAAATGAATAAAAAGGCAGGCAGGTGATATAGGGGAAAGAAGAAGGGGCAGTATGGTGTTGGGGAATGAATGTACAATGACTCCTGAATCAGAGCACCTGCGTTCAGAACTGTTCCTGGAATTTATAACCTGTATGATCTTGGTAAAGTCACATGCCTCTTTGAACTTCAATGTTTTCAGTTGTAAAATGAGTTATATTTCTTAACTTTAAAATTATAATGTATATAATATATACAAATACAATATATTAGTAATATATAATTATAACATAATTATATATAATGTAGTTTATATAAATGAAATAAACATAAATATATGCATGTAAAACATATACATACACACATGTATGTTCATATAAACATATACACATACATAGACAATAAACATATACACATGTACATTTGCTTACACATAAATATATGCCTTATATATAAACATACACATACACACATACGTACATATACACCTTATATATAAACATACACATAGACACATGCATATACAATACACACATGCATACACACATATACAATACATATACATGCATATACACAGAAACATACATGCATGCACATGCATGCACATGCACACATGCATAGACACATACACATATACTTACATATACACCTATATATAAACATGCATATATGCACATACACACATATATACACATACAGTCATCAAAGTGTGTATATGTATATATACATGCATCTGTGTATACATACATACACATACATACATACATACATACATACACACATATATAGTTTTATATATACTTTTTCCCATTAGAATGTGAGCTCATTGTTAGTAGGGAATGTTTCATTTTTTTGGTACATGTATCTCCAGTGCCTAGCACAGTGCCTGGCATGCTGTAGATGGTTAATGAATCTTTGTTGACTGACTCAATCAATCCCTGAAATCTCTAGTTATCATGTTAACATAATTCCATTGACTTTAGAACACTGAAAACAAGGGAAGCTGGTACATAAACAGCTGTGCTGAGGAATCTGATTAAATATATAAGGAATGCAAGGCTTTTAAATGCAATAATCAGGAGGTAGGTCGTGCCAAGAGATGGGAGGGGGAATCCCCACTTCATAGCTGTTTGGCTGGGAAAGGTCTCATGGAAGGAGGGAGATTTTAGATAGTATTTCAAGGAGGGGAGAGAAAAGGCCCTTAGTTACTCAGGAGAGGAAGTATATTCCAGCTGTGAGGAGTGCCCTTTGAGAAGGCAGGGCATGCTTTTTTAGAGCTTTGTACCCAGGGGACAAATAGGAAAAGAAGACTGGTCCCAGTGGAAGGGATGGGCAAGTGAGACAAGAGACTTCCCAGATGGCACCTCCTAATGGGAAGGTTGAAGGTCAGGATTTTGAATCTTGAATCAAAAGGATGGGGGCTATGACTAAAGAAAGGCAATGGGAAACTCCCCAAGTCTAATACATAAGTCATCATCTTTCTTCCCAAGTCCTCCAATCTAACTACCTTATCTTCGTCTAGGTTTGAAGAGGCAAAAGAAGGTCTCGTTTGCCTCACAAAAGAATCAGTTTGGGAGGGGAAGACCTTTAGTGTTTCTGGCCAGAGTGGAAACAATTGCTATTTACACTCCCTCTGAGCCATCAAAACCCAAACCAATGAGCCAGCCCAGCTTGGGCTGGGGCCTATTATCAGCCAATCAGTGAGAACTCCATGTCTCCCCACTGGTCTTTGATGATGCTGGAGGAGAGAGTGAGGCTGGTGACTTCACACAGCCCTGCCTCCCTTAAATCCAATTCACTTGCAAGTCAAGACATCACCCTCCTGATGTCATTGGTCCTCTTCCAGAGCAGAAGGAGTAACAACAACAACAATCCAGGGTGGGACCTCAATCCTTCTGGCCAACTAGATTAGTAATCTTGCAGTCATCCTTGACTCATCTCTCTTTCTCACTCCCATATATAGTAGCCAAGTCTCATAATTTCTAACGCCACAGCACCTTTTGTGTCTTTTCCCCCAGTATAACTGCTAGATTAATTCAGACCCTTAACCCTTCACTACCTCTTACTTGGACTCCGGTTTTCCTCATTTCCCTGCTTCTCAGCTCTCCAAAACTATCCAATTGATATTCCTAAAGAATAGGCTTGATGATCATGACATTTCCCTGAGTGAGAAGCTCCAAGGACTCATTTCCACTAAGATAAAATGCAGACATCTCTGTTTGGCCTTTAAGGTCTTTCATCGTCTTTCTGAGGCACCCTTATCTGCACATTGCTCCCCCTCCACACTCCCTATCCTGTAGCCAAGCAATCCTATTTCCCATCCCTACATATAATACTCTGCATCTTATCTCAGTGCTTTCCCTCTCATACCCAAAGAACTCTATCTCTCAGAATCCCAGGCAAAGATCTATAGCTTGGTCCAAATATAACCTTCAACAAAAGGCTATTCCCAAATTTCCCATTTTCTAGTTTCCTATCCCTCACCAAAATTACTCTGCATGTAATTTATATTAATGTGAGGAAATGGGGAATGGTCTCCTCTCAATAAGGATGTAACAGTCACCATTCAAATTATACTCCTTTGTACCCATTTGAGGACAAAGGTCTCAGCCCCCCTCCTTCCCCTCCAGCAAAGAAGATCACATGGATCAAGGAGCCCTTAGCTGGTCTCAATAAGGTCCTCTTCTGGGTTGTGTTCATATGAGGAAAGATTGAAGAAATTTCCTTGTGTCACCTCCCCCAATGGCTAAGAAGCCAAAGAATAATTAATTATGGAAATTAAGGTTAAGAATACTGCATTCCAATTTGCTAGTTTTTGCACATAGATTGTAACCCTTCAGTACTTGACCAGTGATGAAAAAAGGGAAGGTTCATTTGTGTTAGGGACCGGGGTTAAAACGGGTTCTTTGAGCCTCCATTCTTTGCACCCACAAACTGCACACTGGGTGACTAGTCTCACAAGAATGACAATAAATGAGCCTTTGACACATCACTGCTGCTGAGTTCCAGGGAATTATTGAGCAGGAATCGTTTTCCTCTCAATGAATCTATCTTGTTTCAATAAGTTGTTTTCAATATGTTTTTATTGTTTTCAATCATTGTTTTAAATAAATTGATTATTGAATATTTCAATTATCATTTGAATTGAACATTTCAATTATTTTTTCAGTTGTTGTTTAGTATTTCAATTATTGTTTTCAATAAGTCAATAAGCATATATTAAGCATGTTTTCTATACCAGGTACTGTGCTAAGTGCTGGGAATACAAAGGCAAAAGACAGTCACTACCCTCAAGGAGCTTACAATCTAATGGGGGGAAGAACATGAAAACAACTATGCACAAATCAGCTATTGACAGGCTAAATAAGAAATTGAACAGAATATAAGTTTCTTGAAGGCAGGGTCGTTTTTCTTTCACTTTGTATTCCCAGCATCTAGCACAGTGTGTGGTAAGGTGGTGGTGGTGGTGGTGGTGGTGGTGGTGATGATGATGATATTTATAAAAAACCTACTATGTGCTAGGCACTGTGTTTAGTATTTTACAATAATTATCTCATTTGATCCTCATAATGACCCTGGGATGCTAGTGCCATTATTATTCTAATTTCACAGATGAAGAAACAGAGGAAAATAGAGGTAATTGACTTGTATAGGGTCACACAACTCATTGAGTATCTGAAGCTAGATTTGAATTCAGAGATTTGAGAATTTTTCCAGGTAGCAAGTAAGAATTGAGTCAATGCTTATTGATCACATGAACAAAACTATAAACATAGGCAGTATAGCTTTTAAATCTCTCCTCTGAGGGAAAAAGTCCATTTTGAGGAGAAAGGTGAGGGAAAATGATTAATGTAGAATGAAAATTCCAAGGCCAGGAGGCAGGAGTAGGGAAATCATTTCTCTTTCTGATGCCAGAAGGCTTTCTGGAAGAAGTATGATCGACCTTATTCTCCATTGCAGTCCTGTATCAAAGCTGAGATCCAGCCAAATTGAACTTTTAGCATTACTTTATACCTGGCACTCTCCCCACCTTGTATCTCTTTTAGATCTACTTTAATATATGTTTATCCATATACATACTGTCCCCCCTGGCTAGATTTAGCCTCTTGAGGGAAGGGGTCCTTGTTATCTTTTTCTTTCTGTTACCATGTGCCTTATACATAGTGGGTGCTTACAAAATTCCTGCTGATTGAAAGATTAATCAAACCTTGATTTTTCCCTAGAATAGGCACAAACACATAATGAATGGCTATGCCTTTGACTCATTAAAATTGAGCATCACCGAATCAATTCACCAAGTCAAAAGCATGAGGCAGATTGCTCTCTCCTGGTCCCCCCACCTCCCACCCCAAACTGACCTCATCCTTCCATCATTACCAGGTGTTTGATTTTTTTCAACATCTTCGTAGCTCTATCTTGTTCCTCTTTTTTTTTTTTTTGCCTCTTGCACACACATCATCTTTTAAAATAATAAACATGGTCTTTGGGTTTGGAGGTGCCTTTAAAAAAATAATGTCCCTGGAATCTAAACACTCCGTTGTGGGAAAATGGGTGATTACAGAAAGTTGAAAAATGGCTTATATGTGCTACTATTTTCTTAATAAATGATAAACTTCCGATTTCTTTGAAGTTAGTGACCCTGTGAGGGGAAAACAACCTCAAAGATGGGTTGCTGTTTTTTTTAAACTAATATAAATTTATTTTCACTTTGTTGTATAAGACATACGTGCTAAATACAAGCCTCTTACAACCAAACTCCCCGCTTTTAAGTTCTTCTACTCCTCTGACCCCCACTGCAAATGTCTCTCTGTAGGTATCAGGGATTTTAGAGGCACTTAGCTTTCATTTGATTACTTGGTCCTAGCTTTCAGAAGCACTCTACTGAGGCTTATTAAAGCTGACTACAGAACAACACATCCTTACTTAAAAGGTTTCTTTTCATATTCCTTCCCCTAAATGACTCAAAGTCAAAATGAAAACTTCAGAGAAAGGATAGCCCACCATTTAGATAACCAGAAGGAAATTTAGCCTGGAGGTTTGGAGGAATGAAAATGTAGGGCTAAAAAAGAACCTGCAAGGTTATTTAATCTAACAAATGAGGAAACAGACCCAGAAAGACTAAGCAACTCATCATAAGCTCATATGTTCAGAGCTAGAAAGGACCTGAGAGGTCATCTTATCCAACACTCTTATTTTAAAAATGAGGAAACTGAGGCTCAGAAAGGCTGAGCAGCTCATCATAGCTCATAGTGTCATATGTTTACAGGTAGAAGGGATCTTAGACAGAGACCTCTTTTGCAAATGTGAAGAAGCACAGATTTGGCTCATAGGCTTATATGTTTAGAGCTAGAATGGATCTTAGAATTAGCTCTTCCTTGGAAGTTTCTGGGGATATAGATTTGGCAATGGAAAGACCCTTAGAAGACATCTACTCTGCTCTCTCTCCCACCCAAACCTTTTAAGATTAGGAAACTAAGGCAGAGGTTAAATAATTTGCCAAGGGCAAAAATGTAATGTGACAAAACGGACTTCTGTCTCAAGTCCTTGGATTCTAAATCCAATGCTCTTTTCATTCCTCTGTCATAGAAAATGGATTTAGATCTTGGGTTCTCTAACCTTATGCTGGTGTTTCTTACCTAAAGCTTGAGAGGTACGCCAAGCCATAACCTGAGTGTTGTTGCTAAAGAGGGAGCATAATTGGTGGTTCTTTCTTCCTTCCTTTCTTCCTTTTTTCTCTTTCTTTCTCTCTCTTCCTTTCTTTGTGTCTTTCTTTCTTCTTTTTCAGGGGATGGATAGGGAAGGGGAGAGGGTTTACATCTGGTAGGGACTACTCCAGATCTTTTTAAGAACCCTTGACTTCTTTATAGGTACAATATACCACCCCTCTCTGGGGGGTGTGGCTTCCTCTCACCTTTAACCTTTGGGTT
The DNA here is from genome assembly GCF_019393635.1 of Dromiciops gliroides. NCBI lineage: Eukaryota > Metazoa > Chordata > Mammalia > Microbiotheria > Microbiotheriidae > Dromiciops > Dromiciops gliroides. Next base: position 266,611,214 of record NC_057865.1, read on the forward strand.
AAAGGAATGGTTTCCATTAAAGCCTGAAATGCCATTCTCTGATGGGGTGGCATTCATCTTGCTGTCAAAATAAAAGAGACAGAGATAAGTTAGAAGACCTAGCTGTATACAGCCCACAGGGTGTGCTGACAACAGACCTGGCTAGTCAACTGTGTTCCCCTTTTATATGGACAGAAATCTACAGAGCAGGTGCGAACTTTTGCTGTTGTCGTTCAGTTATTTCAGTTGTGTCCAACTCATTGTGACCCTATTTGGGGTTTTCTTCACAAAGATACTTGGAGTCATTTGCCATTATCATCTTCTTGATTTCATTTTATAGATGAGGAAATGGAGGCAAACAGGGTTAAGTGACTTGCACCTAGGGTCACACAGCTAGTGTCTGAGGCTGGAATTGAACTCAGTTTTCTTAACTCCAGACCTGGCACTCTATCCACTGTGCCATCTAGCTGTACCTTCTATCTCCTACTTTACATCCTCCCCCTAACTAAGGTCAGGATAATTGAGTACCAGACTCAACTTTCTCTCATATTGTTTGTATAAGCAATTCTTCTGTAATTTCTAGACTTTGTTACAAGGCCACTGAGACATTAATTGACTTGCCTAGTATAAACTCAGTTATTATATGTCAGAGACAGGATTCTGACCTATTTCTTTCTAACTCTGAGACCTCCTCTCTTTCCAAGACTAGCACTTACCATACTAATAAATAACAAATGTTTATGAATTGATACTATAGGCTAAACTTCCTGACACTGAGGCTAGATCTTGTGCAATATTTTTGACTTGACTGGGCCTAATTTGGGGGGACTGATGCTATGGATGACTAAACTGGGTCTGTTGACTATTTGGCTATCTGACTTCGTTAATTTAATGTGGGCCCTTTATAAAGTTCCACCACACTGCTCCACTCCCAAATTGATTAGCTAAAGATTAAGAAGCCTCTTAACTAAATAATCAAAGCAGAGTTTATTTATAAGATACGATTTCAAATTAGGAATACAGGGAAATAAAATGTACAACCTGACTGCTTTCCTGGTCTCTTTAGTCTCTTTCGCACCTGCTGCGCTTTGAACTTCTTGAATACAATAAGGGTCTTAGCTGCCTCCTGCCTCAGGGCACGTTACACTTTCCCTGGTTTGTATTAAGGCCTGTAACCTTGTCAGCCCCGTCTCTCCTTTTCCGAACTGAACTCTGCTCCATCCTTGTCTGCCCTCCCCTCCAGTCACCCCTCTCCAATCTTGTCTCTCTATCTAGTCCGTCCTCGCTCCTCTTTTTTTTTTATCTAGTCAGTCTCCTGTAGTTAGCCCCTCTCCTTAATCTGTCCTCGAGTTTCCTTCCTCTAACTAGCCTGTCTCTCCTCCTAGTCTCCCTCCCAGGTCTATATATACCTTTTCTTCTCTCCACTCAAATCTCGGGGCTTCCTTCGCCCCCACAGACCAAGCTAATCCACCAGCCAGGGCTGCAGCTGGGGGGGGGGGCGGTGTGCTCTCGAACCTCATGCCTCAGCACAGCCTATCTTTCAGATAGCTCCACTCAGGTTGGAGGGAGCTGGGGGCTTTTTTTCCCCCCAGCTGTCTGACCTGGGGTGTTGTATAGCCCACGGGGCTTTTTCTGCTCAGCTGAAGCTGAGGAGGAGGGGGAGAGACCCTTAGGGCCTAAGGCTCTGTAATCTCAGCCTAAAGGTAGGGTCCTCAAATCAAAATAAATTTCCACAATCTCTATCCAATGACCTTCTATCCAGTGCATTTACTAGTATATACCAATTCAATGGTTCCTGGTTGAAGCTTAATTTATTTTTGCTTTGACAGTGTAAATACCTGACCCTTGTACATGAACTGTGACTAGGAACTTGACATGTGATTTCATTCATTGTTCTAGGGCACTCCTGAATGAGAAATTTAAGGTCAATACCTTCTTTGTACTTTGTATTAATTGAGAGTTCTCTAGACCTTTGAGTAGTTAAGGGTTGTTAATGTTGTTTGTCTTTCATTCTCAAAGAGTACCAATGACAACATGAGGGTGATGTCTTGACTTGTGAGTGAATTGCATCTAAGTGGGGCAGAGCTGTGTAAAGTCACCAGCCTCCCACTTTCCTCCAGAGTCCTCACAGTCCAGTGGCAAGAGAAAAGTCAGGACGCCTGGCAACTGGCCACAAGAAGTTAAGCAACCTGCCCAAAGAAACACGGCCAGTGTGTGGTAGAGGTGAGACTTGAACTTTGGTCTCCCCACCTCTGAGAACAGCTTTCTACTCACTATGCATGACTACCATGCAATAATGTGTGTCCCAAAAGTCTTAGTGTAGCTCTAAGCTTTAGCAGATTCAAGGTTTTAAAAATGTAAAGCTCTTGTCGTGGGTAGAAAGATTTAATACCTTAAAACTATGCCTGGGTCTTTCCTTGACTCTCTTTCCACTCCTATACACTAGACATTGATACTACTCAGAATTTATTTCTTATTACCTTCTTAATGATAATGGAAAACCCATAAATTCGTAGTTCCTCAGATGGAAATATAGTCTAATTTAACAGAAGGCAAATTATTTAATAAATCAGAGTTAATTAAAGAAACAAATTATTCATGGTCATGCCCTGCCAAAAATCTACATGGTTATTTGTTTAAAGACTGCTGTCCCTTTATGAACAACTCTGAAAAGTAGTTCATTTGGAAACAATTTGGTTCAATTAGCTGTATTTATCTTCCCTCAATCTCTTTTTAACTTAGAGTACTTTTGGAAAAGATGAGATTTCCACTTCTCGAAAATGCATCTGATCTGGGGATTTTTTAAAACCCAAAGTATCCTCAAAGATTCAGTGGCTGAGATATAGGCTTTCCGGTCTACAGAATAATCCATATGCCCTATGTTGATTAATGCTCATTGCAGTGCAAAAGGATTATTATCTTAATTTTTACAGCTGAGAAAACTAACCTCTGAGAGACTGTCATGTGCCCCAGGAGTATGTCAGCCCAGGTCTTCTGACCTTTTCTACCCATCCACATTTCCTTTCATGGCACAAGGAGATTTTTCATTGAAAAGTCAACAAATGGGAAAAATTAATGTGAGAAAGAATTTTTTAATATCTCCAAGTTAGCTGGTTATAAAACTCCCAAGGAAATACACTCTTCAAATGTTAAATATAAAGACTCAACCACTGTAAAAATCATTGTAATTTTTCTCTCAGTATTATAATTTTTCTTTCACTCTTTGCTATTATTTCATGGGGCTTTCTTAAGTCCAACCCTGGTCACATCCCTTTCAAGGAACAGTTCAAGTCCCACCCCCTCTTTGGATCCTTTTCCTCACTAGTCTTACCCCCATTCATTGATTTCTCTCTTTGATGAATTCTGATAGTACTTATTATCTGTACAATTTAAATGCTCCTCAGTCTCAGTTCCATTTCAGCAGGTATGGTATATGGGAACCAAGGTTTAATGGTAGGACCATTGGCTCTAATGTCAGAGCAGTTGGTTTCAAATCCCACCTCAGCACTTACTACTTATGGGACCTTGAGGAGGGCAATCAACTTCATTTAGCTTCAGTTTCCTCATCTGTAAAATGAAAGGGTAGAATTAGATGGCCTCTGAGATACTTTCTAAATCTAGATCTATGGTTCTATATATGCATGTGTGCATGCACACATATTACCACACACATGTATGTGCATACACATGGGAAATCTATATTCATACACATGTATATATGTCTATATGAATATATGTGTACATATGTGTTCATGTTTGTGTGTATGCACACACATATACACATACACACCAAGGCCACCAACTATGTTTTTTTCTTTATTTCCCAGAATGTCATTGTGTAATTTGTAGTCTGTAAGGCTATAATTATTTCATTACAATCTTCTGATACTTCAGGAAGAAGTATTTATTAAAAATCTAATACGTTCCAGGCAACTATAGTTTTATTTGAAGCTTATAACTATTCCCTGGGTGAGCTAGATGGCACAATGGATAGAGTGCCAGGCCGGGAGTCAGGAAGACTCATCTTTGTGAGTTCAAATCTGGCCTCAGACATTTTTTTTTCATAAAAATATTTTATTATTTTCCAGTTACATTTAAAGATAGTTTAAAGCATTTTAATAAGATTTCTAGTTTCAAATTTTTCTCCCTCCCTCCCCTCTGTCCCCCCTCCTCAAGACAGCAAGCAGTCTGATATAGTTTATATATGTACAATCACATTAAACATATTTCTGCATTAGTCATGCTGTGAAAGAAGAATCAGAGCAAAAATGCATGCATTTTCTAGCTCTATAAAATAATTTTAGGTAGTTTGATTGGTATGGCACTGAATAAGTACATTAATTTAGGTAGAATTGTCATTTTTATTATATTAGCTCGGCCTATCCATGAGCACTTGATATCTTTCCAATTATTTAGATCTGATTTGATTTGTGTAAAAAGTGTTTTGTAATTGTATTCATACAGTTCCTGGGTTTGTCTTGGCAAGTAGACTCCCAAGTATTTTATATTATCCCTTGTCCTCCTACTTTTCTTCCCTTCCTTGCCATGCCTTTCCCTTATCTTCATATCTATTCCCTTCTCTTTCCATATAATGCATGTATGTGTGTGTGTGTGTGTGTGTATTCTTCAGATAGTATTGAGATACCTTCCCAGGTTTGCCACAGACACAAAGTAGCCACCATAGACATTTTTACTGAATCTTTTTGGGGGCATAAAAGAAAAGACAAGGAATCCAATGCCTAGTAATAAAACTATCAATGATACTGTATAATGGCTATACTCTAGTTGAAAACATTGGAAGAAAAATGATTCATATCCATGATATTATCTAATGGATATACTGTAGTTGAAATGCATAGGCAGAGAGATGATTCAAGCCAGTCTGTAGACTTGAGTTGGTTTCTGTGTGTCTATTTCTTTTTTTAATTCTATGTCTCTCTCCTCATTACCAGCATCAGGAGTCATTTATTCAACACCTATTTTTCAAACACAAATCATTTCAAAACATAAAATCATTCTTTTACACGTTTGAAAACACTGGATATTGTATTTATATAATTAAAGACATAAATCAGACATCCTGAAGTAAATTTGAATTGAACAACAACCAAAACCAATTCAAGTTACTCCACAATAATTTCTCCATTTGTTTGATACAGAAGTTAATGAATAAATCCTCTTACTTGTTTGATGCAAGTTGAGGATTGAGCCTTGGAACAGACTACTTTCAGAAGACAATTCTTCATGATCCCTTAATGCCTTGGCACTGGTGTAAGCTGGTACACTCCATTATCAAACACTACATTACTAGTGTCATTTACTACTGCATTTCCTGAGCCTAGCCTATTCCATTGATCTACCACTCTATTTTTTAGCCAGTACCAGATAGTTTTGATGACTGCTGCTTTATAGTAAAGCTCCAGGTTTGGTACCACTAACCCACCTTCTTGTGAATTTTTTTTTCATTATTTCCCTGGATATTCTTGATTTTTTGTTTTTCCAGATGAATTTTGTTATTTTTTTCTAGCTCTATAAAATAATTTTTAGGTAGTCTGAGTGGTATGGCACTGAAGAAGTAAATTAATTTAGGCAGTATTGTCATTTTTACTATATTAGCTCTGCCTATCCATGAGCAATTGATATTTTCCAATTATTTAGATCTGATTTTGATTTGTGTGAAGGTTGTGTTCATAGGAATTCCTGGGTTTGTCTTGGCAAGTAGACTCCCAAATAGTTTATATTATCTACTGTTACTTTAAATGGAATTTTTCTTTCTATCTCTTGCTGCTGGACTTTGTTGGTCATGTATAGAAACGCTGATGATTTATGTGGATTTATTTTATATCCTGCTACTTTGCTAAAGTCGTTAATTGTTTCAAGTAATTTTTGAGTTGATTCTCTAGGATTCTTTAAGTATACCATGATATCATCTGCAAAGATTTATAGTTTTGTTTCCTCCTTGCCTAATTCCTTTAATTCCTTTCTCTTCTCTGATTGCTATAGCTAACATTTCTAGTACAATATTAAATAATAGGGGTGATAATGGACATCCCTGTTTCATCCCTGATCTTATTGGGAAGGTCTCTAATTTATCTCCATTGCATATAATGCTTGCTGATGGTTTTAGGTAGATACTGTTTATTATTTTAAGGAAAGCTTCACCTATTTCTAAACTCTCTACTGTTTTTGTTAGGAATGGGTGCTGTATTTGGTCAAAAGCTTTCTCTGCATCTATTGAGATAATCATATGGTTTTGGTTAGTATTTTTATTGATATGGTTGATTATGTTAATAGTTTTCCTAATGTTGAACCAGCCCTGCATTCCTGGTATAAACCCCACCTCGTCATAGTGTATTATCCTGGTGATCACTTGCTGTAATCTCCTTGCTACTATCTTATTTAAGATCTTTGCATTGATATTCATTAGGGAAATTGGTCCATTATTTTCTTTCTCTGTTTTTGCTCTGCCTGGTTTTGATATCACCACCATATTTGTGTCAGAAAACAAATTTGGTAGAACTCTTTCTTCCCTATTTTTCCAAATAATTTGTATAATATTGGAACTAATTGTTCTTTAAACGTTTGGTAGAATTCACTTGTAAACCCATCTGGCCCTGGAGATTTTTTTCTTAGGGAGTTCATTAATGGCTTTTTCAATTTCTTTTTCTAATATGGGTTTATTTAAGGATTTTATTTCCTCTCCAGTTAACCTGGGCAGTTTATATTTTTGTATATATTTATCCATTTCATTTAGATTGTCAAATTTATTGGCATACAGTTGGGCAAAATAGTTTCTAATTATTGCTTTAATTTCCACTTCATTGGTGGTGAAATCATCCCTTCTATTTTTGATACTGGTAATTTGGTTTTCTTCTTTCTTTTCTTTTTTTTTAAATCAAATTAACCAATATTTTATCTATTTTATTGTTTTTTTATAAAACCAGCTCTTAGTTTTATTGATTAATTCTATAGTTTTCTTGATTTCAAATTTATTAATTTCTCTTTTGCTTTTCAGGACCTCTAGTTTAGTATTTAATTGGGGATTTTTAATTTGTCCTTTTTCTAGCTTTTTTAGTGGCATGCCCAAATCATTGATCTTCTCTTTCTCTTTTTTATTAATGTAAGCCTTTAGAGATAATAAATTTTCCCCTAAGCACTGCTTTGGCTGCATCTCATAGGTTTTGGTATATTGTCTCATAATAATGATATTCATTATAATTATTCTCTTGGATGAAGTTATTGATTGTTTCTATGATTAGTTCTTTGACCGACTCATTCTTTAGAATGAAATTATTTAGTTTCCAATTAATTTTCAGTCTACCTTTCCATGGTTCTTTATTACATGTAATTTTTATTGCATCATGATCTGAGAAGGATGCATTTACTATTTCTGCCTTTCTACATTTGACTATGAAGTTTTTGTGCCCTAATACATGGTCAATTTTTGAATATGTGCCATGTAGCACTGAGAAAAATATATATTCCTTTCTATCCCCATGCAATTTTTTCTAGACATCTATCATATCTAACTTTTCTAACATTCTATTCACCACTTTAACTCCTTTCTCATTCATTGTGTGGCTAGATTTATCTAATTCTGTGAGGAGAAGATTCAGATCCCCCACTAGTATAGTTTTGCTGTCTATTTTCTCTTGTAACTCATTTAACTTCTCAAAGAATTTGGATGCTATACCACTTGCCGCATACATGTTTAGTATTGATATTACCTCATTATCTATAGTACCTTTTAGCAGGTTGTAGTTTCCTTACTTATCTCTTTTAATTAGATTTATTTTGGCCTTTTCTTTGTCTGAGATAAGGATTGCTACCCCTGCTTTTTTTTTTACTTCAGCTGAAGCATAATATATTCTGTTTCAACCTTTCACCTTTACTCTGTGTGTATCTCTCCACTTCAAATGTGTTTCTTGTAAACAACATATTGTAGGATTCTGGTTTTTAATACACTCTGCCATTACCTTCCATTTTATGGCAGAGTTCATCCCATTCACATTCACAGTTATTATTACTGTCTATTTCCCTCCATTCTATTTACACCTATTTGTGCCTTCCCCCATTTCTTTTCCCCTCTTCCTCCTCACCAACATTTTGTTTCTTTCCCCTGCCTCCCCCAATCTGCCCTCCCTTTTATCAGCCTCCCCTTCCTTTTCTTTACCCTTTTCTACCCTGCTTCTGCCCTCCCTTCTATCATTGCCCCCCTTTCCCCCTTACCCTTTTATTTCCCTAAAGAATGAGCTAAGTTTCTTTATCCCAGTGAATGTATATGTTATTCCCTCTTTGAATCAAATCTAATGAGAGTAGGGTTGAAACAATGTTCACCCCTTCTTTCTTTCCCTCTATTGTAATAGGTTTTTTTTCACCTCTTCATATGATATAATTCACCTCATTCCACCTCCCCTTCCTCTCCTCCCCACAGATTCCCTTTTTAACCCCTTAATTTTCTTTGTGTCATCACATCAAAGACAATTTATATTTATACCCTCTGTGTAAAATCCTTCTCTCTGCCCAATTACATTTACAATTCTTAAGAGTTAAGCGTATTATCTTCCTGTGTAGGGATGTAAACAGTTTAACCTACTTGAGTAACTTTTTTTTTCCTCTCTGTTTACCTTTTTAAACTTCTCTTGAATCCTGTATGTTAAGATCGAATTTTCTATTCAATTCTGGTCTTTTCCTCAGGAAACATTGAAAATCCCCAATGTCATTGAATGTCCATCTTTTATCCTGAAAGAGAATGAACATTTTTGCTGGGCAATAGAATCTTGGCTGCAATCCAAGCTCCTTTGCCTTCTGGAATATTATATTCCAAGCCTTTCAGTCCTTTAATGTTGAAGCTGCCAGGTCCTGAGCAATCCTGACTGTGGCTCCATGATATTTAAATTGCTTCTTTCTGGCTACTTGGAGTATTTTCTCCTTTACCTGATAATTCTGGAATTTGGCTACAATATTCCTTGGAGTTTTCCTTTTGGGGTCTCTTTCAGGAGGTGATTGGTGGATTCTTCTCAATGATGATTTTATCCTCTGATTCTATGATATCAGGGGCAGTTCTCCTTAATATTTCCTGAATATGGTGTCTAAGATTATTTTTCTTGTCATGGCTTTCAGGCAGTCCAATGATTCTCAAATTGTCTCTCCTGGATCTGTTTTCCAGATCAGTTGTCTTTCCAATGAGGTATTTCACATTTTCTTCTATTTTTTCATTCTGCTTGACTGATTCCTGGTGTCTCATGGATTCCTTATCTTCCAACTGTCCAATTTTAATTTTTAAGGCATTGTTGTCTTCAATGAGATTATGCACCTTTTTTTTCCATTTGGCCAGATGAATTTTTTAAGGAATTGTTTTGTGCAGTCCAATCTTTGTGCTTCCTTTTCCAAGCTGCTGATTCTTTTTCATAGTTTTCTTGTTTTGCTTTCATTTCTCTCCCCATTTTTTCTTCTACCTCTCTCAATTGATATTTAAAATCCTTTTTGAGCTCTCCAGGAAGGCTTTTTTGTTCTTGAGACCAATTCACCTTCCTTGTGAGCTTCACATGTAGCAATTTGAGGGTATTGTCCTCATCTGAGTTTGCGTTGGCTTCTTCCCCTATTGATACAGATCTCTCAATGGAGAGGGCTCTTTGTTGCTTCTTACTCATTATTGCAGCTTATTTATTTATTTTTAAGTTGAGGTCTGTTCTGGGGACGCCAGGGTCCCTGTTTTGGCTTCTTGTGCATGGGTATAGTGCTATGTGACCGGCTTTTTACTCTGAGGCCTTTATAGTATGTGCAGTTCGCCCCCCTGCACTTCCTGTCTGAATGTGCTACATCAGTTTGCCTAGTTGCACCTGTCCTGTTCGTGGCCCTACAGCTGGCAACTTGCCTTCTCGGCTGGTGCAGGTAGGTTTTTTCCACTGTCCTACTAGGCCCACCAGATTTTTGAACCAGGTTCCAGGAGCCTCAGTTGTTCAGCTGTGGCCTGCAGCTTCCTGCTGACTTGCGCTGACCCCCTCGGTGCTGGCCTGCTGCCCTGCGCCTCCCTTTTGCCCGAGTCAGACTGACCTTTTCCTGAAGTCTTCTAAATTATCTCTGGTTGGAAGACTGTGTCTCACTGTCTTTTTGCAGGTTCTATAGTTTCAGAATCTGTCCAGAGGCTTGGTTTAATGTTCTTTTTGAGGGAACAGAAGGAGAGCTCAGACAGTTTGCTGATTCCTCTCCACCATCTTCCTGATTGTTTTTTCATAATTTTCTTGTGTTGCTTTCATTTCTCTCCCTATTTTTTTCTTCTACCTCTCTCAATTCATTTTTTTTTTTTTGCAGGGCAATGGGGGTTAAGTGACTTGCCCAGAGTCGCACAGCTGGTAAATGTCAAGTGTCTGAGGCCAGATTTGAACTCAGGCACTCCTGAATCCAGGACGGGTGCTTTATCCACAGCACCACCTAGCTGCCCCCCTCAATTCATTTTTGGTTTTTTGTTTTTCTTTGTTTTGTTTTGTTTTTGTTTTTTTTTTTGTGAGGGCCAATTTGGGGTTAAGTGACTTGCTCAGGGTCACACAGCTAGCAAGTGTCAAATGCCTGAGGCTGAATTTAAACTCAGGTCCTCCTGAATCCAGGGCTGGTGCTCTATCCACTGAGCCATGTAGCTGCCCCTTCAATTCATTTTAAAAATGCCTTTTCAGCTCTTCCAAGAAGGCTTTTTGGTCTTGAGACCAATTCATTTTCCCTCTTGAGGATTCACATGTAGGTGATTTAAGAGTATTGTCCTCCTTTAAATTTCTGTTTTGCTCTTCCCTGTCCACACAGAAGCTTTCAATGATAAGAACCCTCTTCTGTTTCTTACTCATATTGCAGTTTATGTTTTTTAAAGTTGAGGTCTGCTCCTGAGGCACAAGCGTCACAGTTTCAAGCTTCTTGTGCTTGGGGATAGGGGCTATGTCATTGGCCTTCTACTCTGAGGTCTCTATGGCTTGTGGATTTTTCACTACCTTGGACTTGCTCCTTGAGCTTGCTCCAGGTGCTGGGGTGGCCAGGCTTGATTGTGCCTGTCCCATGGGTGGCCCTACAGCTGGTAGCCTGCCCTCTCAGCTGGAGATGATGAATCTCACAACTGGCTTGCTGTGCCACCCGCTTGGTGAGCCAGGATCAATGGGCCTCAGTTGCTCTGCTGTGACCAAAGCTTCCTGCTGACTTGCCCAGACCCCCTCTGTGCTGTGCTGTGCTGTGAGCTGTGTTGTGCTCCCTTTTGCCTGGATGAGACCAACCTTTCCTGAAGTCTTCTAAATTATCTTAAGTTGGAACATTGTGTCTCTCTGTCTTTTTGTAGGTTCTGTAGTTTCAGAATCCATTTAGATGCTTGATTTATGTTGTTTTTAAGGGAAACTTGGGAGAGTTCAGGCAACTTCCTGGCTTCTCTCTGCCATCTTGGCTCTGCCTCCCTGGCCTAAGACATTTACTGGTTATGTGACCCTAGGCAAGTCACTTAACTGTGTTTGCCTCAGCTTCCTTCCCCATCTGTTAAATGAGCTGGAGAAGAAGGTATTGTAGAACCTTTGCCAAGAAAACCCCAAATTGACTCATGAAGAGTTAGAGATGACTGATTCCACTCAACTACAGCAATATCAACAACAGCATCAATGTGTGCCTAGCAGCATGCTAGGGTCTAAGGATAAAAATACTACTCCATTGAATTATAGACGGTGTTCCAAAATATTTAGTGCAGTTTTAATTGATTAAAGGTGAGTTTCAGAATACCTTATACAGGAGACAGCACTGAATCCCTCTAGGCTTTGGTTTTCTGACCTATAAAATGAAGGCTTTAGACTAGATTTACTCTGAGATATCTTTCAGCTCTGTACCTGTGATCTTATGATCCTGTTGTTTGATATTATTTGTCATTATTTTATGGGTAGAGTATAGTGGATGGAGTATTGAGTCTGGAGTCAATAGACCTAGGTTCAAATTTTGCCTCTGGCACTTAGTAGCTGTGTGACCCTACACAAAATTATTTAACCTTTCTGGACCTTAGGTAATTGAATTCTCTATTTGCTGTAGCCATAGACCAGGTTACTACTTACTTCCTGTCGACCTTATGGAAAATCACTAAATCTATTTGGACCTTAGGTTCTCCATCTATACAAATGAAGATGTTGGACAAGACCATCAAGTCTTCCACTTCTTTTTTTCCCTTTCTTTTTTTTAAAAATAAAAGTATTTTATTATTTTCCAGTTACATGTAGAGATAATTTTCAGCATTTGTTTATATTAGATTTCCAATTTCCAATTTTTCTCCCTCCTTCCCCTCCCTCCCCCCTCCCTTGGACAGCAGGCAATCCAATATAGGTTTTATATATATGTGTGTATATATACATATGTATATATAGACACACATGTACACACATATATACACATATACACACATATATACACACATACATATGCATAACAACATTAAACATATTTCTGCATCAGTCATGCTATAAGAGAAGAATCAGAGCAATAAGGAAAAACCTCAAAATAGAAAAACAACAGCACCAAGAACAAAAGAAATATTATAGTACAATCAGCATCCATATTCCACAGTTCTTTTTTTTTCTGGATTTGGAGAGCCTTTTCCATCATGAATCCCCTGAAACTTTCTTGTACCATTGTATTGGTGAGAAGAATCCAGTCTATCACAGTTAATCAACACATAATGTCGATGATAATGTGTATAATGTTCTTCTGGTTCTGCTCATCTCACTCATCATCAGTTCATGCAAGTCCTTCCAGGTTTCTTTGAACTCCTCCTGCTCATTGTTTCTTACAGCACAATAGAATTTCATTACATTCATATACCACAACTTGTTCAGCCATTTCCCAACTTATGGGCAACCCCTCAATTTCCAATTCCTTGCCACCACAAAAAGAGCAAGTCTTCTACTTCTAAATTTAAGAGCTCTGAATTTTCAGTCTTTGAAGATGAAGACAAGTCCCACATTGGTGTTTCCTCAGCTAATAGGGTCACTGATTCTTCAGTATCTGTATAATTTACATTCTCAACTAGATAGTAAGCACTTTAAGGCTAAGGGTTATGTGGTATGCTTTTTCTGTATCTACCAAAAAGTTAAAAGTTGAGCACATGTAGGTGGGCATAAAACCATGGGATTTTGAAGTTGGAAGAAACTTTCAGAAATTATCTAAGGAAACCCTCCTCAAGGAAGATAAATGATTTGTCCAAAGTCAGATGGTAAGTCAGCAACAAAGACTAGACTAGAACTTGGGTCTCTTAAATTCTAGTCTAGTGCTCTCTGTAGTATACCATCCTGTTTCTCACTCTTTGCTTTCTTGATGATTGATTAAAGATGTTTGTGGCACACATCTTCAATAACTGGAGAAATAAGGGAAATGATGGAGAAATTTGTGCCCTCATATGGATCAAGATAAAGTCCACAGATATGGCCAATAATGGCGCTAAGTGAGTAATGTAACTTATTGCATAGCCAATTTGAAATGTGGATCTTGGATTAGCACCAAGTCTAATAATGATAAATTTAATTTCAGGGTAGGACCTTATATGTCAGATAACTGGATTCAATCAATCAATAAGTATTTATTAAGGGTTTACCATATGCCAGGTACTGTTCTGTTCTAGGTGCTGAGGATACAAGGAGCAAAACAAAGCAGTCCTTGTCCTCAAGAAGCTTACATTTGATCTGGAGAATCAATGTGTATGCACATAAATATAAAATACAAAAAAAAAGAGGTGAATAGAAATACAAAGTGTCAGAGACAAATGCATTCCCTTAAATTAATTTGTGTCACCTTGCCTTTCTAAGCCTTGATTTCCCCCTCTACAAAGTGAGAGTGTTAGACTCGTTGGTCTCAGTAGTCCATTCAAAATATATATCAATAATTCTATAATAATAAAATCATTGATGCAAAACTGGAAGGGACCTCAGACACATAGAGTTTGGTCCTCTTGTTTCATTAAATTTTAAATATATATTATATATATATATATTTTATTTTATGTCCATATACTTTTTCTCTTCCCCCACCCCCACAAAGGCAAGAAAAACAAACCCATTACAAACATATTATCACATAAAACAAGCCAATGTTCTCATTTTTCAGATGAGAAACCTGAGGTTAAGTGACTTGCCTGAAGTTATATAGGTAATGAATAGCAGAGCTAGGATTTTAAACCACTTCCTCTGACTTAGCTATGTTCATGTTGTCTCTTTCAGTAAAATTTAAGTTTCTTGAGGGAAGGGACTGTTTTTAATTTTTTTTTTACTGTTCCCAGTGCTTAGAACAGCTCCCAGCACATAGTGAGTACATTAAAGAAACTCTTTGAATGGAATTGGGTTGAGGTAAGACCTTCCAGGCAGTTTTGGATAGCTTGGGAATATTTCTTCTGACCAGACTTTAAATGTGAGAACACCACATGATCACCAAGGTTTATCTTTTCCCTGACACCAAGAGATAAATAGAATTGGCAGAGTTATGTATTCATTAGCTCAATTTCCATCTGAGGCTATTAAGCCTTACATAGTGACAGTGTATGTTGATGCTAGAAAGGATGAGATGCCTCATCATATGTTCATTCACTTGGAAAAAATAATAAAGTGGGTCAATTGGGTGTTGGAGCCCATTGGGAATTGTCTATGGCTAGTTGCAACTTTGGGAATAATATTCCTTTCCTCTGTACCCTTTTAAAAGTTCCTATAACACACACTCTCTCTTTCACAGAAGAAAAAAAATAATCTCTTTAACTCCACTCCCTGAAATGAGGAAATAAATTAAACATCTGACATTTCTATAACCTTTTGGATTGCAATAAACATGTAGCTTTCAAGCACCTATGTCATACTGCCAACCAGTCCCATCACAAGTTCCAATCCTATTGAGCCACTCCAAAGGAGAAAAAAGAGATGGTATCATGTGTAAAGATGGAATGACGCCACCTGCTGGAGACTTACTGTAGAAAAGCTCCTCCATGAGGTGAAGGTCTTTGAGGGCAAGACCATGCATCTTTTCTTTGGTGTTAGGAAGTGATGTTTGCTTGTGGGAGGAAGAAGGGGGAGCCTGGCGCTCTGACTCGCTCTCTTTCCTGTGGACTCTGGGAGAGCTTTTTGCTCAAGTTGTTGGGAAAAATTCTAGTTTTCCCAAGTTGATCTTTATTACTTGTTGCTTGTGTGGCAGTGAAGACACCTTAGCACTTTTTAGCCTTAACACATGCAATCAACAATCTTGAGATTCTCAGAAACCTCTTCTTTCTTTACCAGCATCTCTCAAACAATTTTATTCTTCTGTAGAGTAACCAAGAAGACAGAACAGGTACTCTTGGCTTTGTAATATTTGCATTTTGGCAAGGGGAGAGATTGAAGTGGATGGAACAGTATTCTAGGGATTTGGGGACATATTGTGGCAGGTAAACTTTAAATTCCTTGAGGTTAGAGACAATTTTGTTTATCTTTCTATTCTCAGTCCATGTGGGAGGCAGTCTGGACTAGTGGAGAGATCTTGTATTATGTAACTCATTGAAGTTTGGGAATCTTCATTCTATTCCCAGAACCTGTAAGAGGCAGTCTGGAACTGGCTTTGGAGTCAGGAAAATCTCCAAGAGTAATGTTCTAGTCCTGATACACACACACACACACACACACACACACACAAACACACACACACACACACAAAAGCCATGTGACTACCCCAAGTCATCTAACCTTTCAATGCCCAAGGCAACATACTAAGATAAATCATAGACAAGTTGGGGAGTCATTATTCTCAGTTGGAGGAGGTATTTTTACACTGGTGTGCTGAAAATTATGAAGGGATGTCAGGAAGGCCCTCCTTATCAAGGTAGCCCATTGTCTGTCATTCATCCTGGGGTCACAGAACAGCTATGGCTTCTTAGGAGGGCAAAGTACTGCAGAATCCATCTTGGATATAGTGCCACAACATGTGTGGGGGGGCCATGTGCATGCCTAAGAAGGATGAAGGCATTTAAAGATGTTAATGTGTTTTCCTTAAACAGGGGTTCCTTACTTGAAGTCCATTCACTTAATTATTTTTATAATTATTTCAATATAATTGGTTTCCTTTGTAATCCTATATATTTTCTTTTATGCATTTAAAAGCCTTATTTTGAGAAGGGATATACAAACATCACCACATTGCCAAAAGGGGTCCATGACATTAAAAAGATGATAAAACATTAAGAACTCTTGCCTTAGAGGGATAACACTGGAGAACCTTTAGCCATATCTAAAAGTGCTCACCCACAAAGTGATATTAAAGATCCTTAAAGGACTAAGAGTATTATAGAAAGGCCTCATTGTGAAGTTGACAAAAAATCCCAGTGGTTTTTTTGGTTTTGTTTCCTTTTTTCTTTTCTTTTTCTCTTCTCTTCTCTTCTCTTCTCTTCTCTTCTCTTCTCTTCTCTTCTCTTCTCTTCTCTTCTCTTCTCTTCTCTTCTCTTCTCTTCTCTTCTCTTCTCTTCTCTTCTCTTCTCTTCTCTTCTCTTCTCTTCTCTTCTCTTCTCTTCTCTTCTCTTCTCTTCTCTTTTCTTGTCTTGAGGATGAAGATTGACCTTTTCAGCAATACAAGTCCCCCTCCTCCTGGGCAGCGTATGTTATAGAGGCAGCCCACACATTTGGATTTTCATGAAGAGTGATGATGGTATCTTAATTTAAAATCAATATCAATATATACATGTAGATAGGTATAGCCAGACAGATGCACATATCTATCTATATAGACTTAGATACTTCCCTCTAAGTTTAGGAAATAACCACTGCTTTCTTTTTATAGGCACTGGTGTGTAAATCTTTAAATTTTTCCCCCCTCATTTTTCTGTTATACACACTGAATGTATACAGGATAGGGATAGTGCCTGAGCCTATAATTTCACTCAAATAGGCAATGCCCTGGTGAGGAAATTTTCTTCAACAATGTAGGAGAGTACCATAAGCTAGGGTCTTATCCCAGTATGGGGCAGAGGAAAGGACTTGATTCATTCTTTCCCCCAGTTCTCCATATAATAAGAAATAAAAAGAAAATAAAAGTGAGAATAATTGCAACTCCCAGGCTAAAGGAGATAATATAACTTAGGGAACCCCCCCCCCAATGGGCTCATAATCATGATATCTGGGTTTAGCTTTCATCTCTGTAGGTATAGTCTGCATAGACTGTGTAGTCTTGGGCAAGTACCTTCTCTATACCTTAGTTTCCTCATCTGCAAAATGAGAAAATTGGCTTCCAAGGTACCTTCCACCTCTAAATCTACAGTCCTCTGTAAGATAGCAGGAGGAGTTCATTAGGATTTTCAGCTATTGGAGAAAACAAGACATGCTTGAAATTTTTAATTTGCAAAGCTTATAAGCCCCTGCCCCCGTTTGCCAATTCTTAAGGACAAAATGCCTGAATTTATAATTCTGATTACCTTTTCACTAGCTTATGCAAAGAAGCTTCCATTAAGCTGCATTAAGTGCTTGAGTTTAGTCCCCACATTCTTGGATAGGGACATGCTACTGCTCTCTTAGGTCAGACATCCTTTGCCTCTGGTTTCCTTATACAGGGTACATTATAGCCTCAGTATTAGCTTTCTGAAACTTAGCAAAGAACCTACTTGAATGTGTATGCAGCCTGTCAAGATGACTGAGGAGAGAGTCATAGGAGTGCTCAGGGGTTAACCCATTGGATGGTTAACCTATTGATCGACAATGGTTAATCCAATAGTCAACCCTTTGGATTTCATGGAAGGCCATGGGAGAAATTTTCCTCTGCCTTGCTTATTTTTTGAATGTTTCAAAGGATGATGTATTTAAAGGAATAATGAAAAGGATCTTGGGAATAGGATAAGCTTTTTATTTCAGTTTTTTTGTTTGTATGCCATTTTCTCCCAACTCCATTAAGACAACAGAAAATGTAATTGGCTTTTTTTTCCACTGGTGACTGATTTGACTTTCCTCACTCACACAGGACTCAACAACTCTCATCTCCATCCCTTCATACTAGCTGTTTCCCATGCCTTGAATGCCCTCCTACCTGCTCTCTGACTCTTAGAATCTCTTGTTTCCCTCAAAACTCAGCTTAAATGCCACTGTCTATTCATTCTCTTCATCCCTCATTTTGTATCAACTGGTTCCTTCTTTCCTATAAATTTACTTCACATTTATTTTGTGCATGTGTATTTATGTACATGCAATATTCCCCAATAGAATGTATGCTCTTTGAAGGCAAGAACTGTTCCACTTTGATCTTTGTATCATCAGAATCCAGCATGGGCCTGATTCAAAGTTGTTGCTTATAATTGGTGTTTGTTGATTGACTGGTTGAGTGATTGATTGATTGATTGATTGGTGGTACATGGATAGTTTCTACTCAAGTCCATAGCTCAGGGATTTCTGATCAGAACAAAATTAGAAATCAATTGATTTCTTAAAAAGACTGAATTTCCACAGGAAAATGAGATGTTGGGGGGAAGCAATGGAGATACAGTTCACATTTCAGTATAGTGATTTCAGATTAGAAATATGAGTCAAGTGAATGCCAATACCATGATACCCACAGGGATTTTTTTCCCTCTGAATTATTCATACAATGGACTCCACTCTCTGCTTTGATTCCATTGTAGAGACCTGGCCTCATTCCTATTCAGTCAGCACAGAAGCTGTGCTGCCTATCTGTGCTCCCGGCTGGCTCTGAAGGAGCTATTAGGATTTATAAATATTTCTGAATTTAAAATCAGGAAATGTTCTACCTAGATGGGAACTCAGAGAGCACTTAGTCCAAACCCCTGATTTACAGATGAAGAGACTGAGGTCCCAGAGAAGTTGAATGACTTGTCTAAAGTCACATAACTAGTAAGTGGCAGAACCAAAATGAAACCCGGATTTTCTGTTTTCATTCAATCTGATAACCATGCTGGTGATAACCAAGTAGAAGTTTTGTCCCATCAGTCATTTACTATGTATTGTGGTTGTTGTACTTCATTTTTGAAGAGGACCAAAATGACATCACTATTTTGGAATCAAGGTGAAATGTGTCTGATTATGACTGATAAGACCAGAATGAGCTTGGAAGGATCTACAAGGTTAAGCACAAATAATAGTACATATGAACATTTGGAGTGGAGATGTCTCTAAATTTGTGCATCTCATGTATCTTTTGAGTTCTTGCAAGCTTTGCTCATAAAGCAAAATGCCTTCTTTGATGCAGGAATGCAATTCTGGGTGGTCCTTTGCCAGTGTTTCCCAATCAATTTCAAAGTTCTCCAGAGAGACCTTGAGAGTATCCTTGTATAGCTTCTGACCACCATGTGAGCATCTGCCTTGTTAGAGTTCTCTGGAGGACTTATTATATAACTCTCATGAGGCAATAGTCTTATTATTTCCTGCCTCGGCCAGACCAATTTTGTAGTATTGTATTCAGTTCTGGGAATCACATCTTGAGAAGGACTCTTCAGATGACTGTTTTGAAGAAGAAGAAGGGAATGGATGTTATGCCATAGGGGAATCATTTGAAAGAAATAAGAAGTTTTAGCCCATGCTGTCTATTGGTGATCTCATCAGCTCCCATTTCTATGCCAATGAGTCAAAGTCTACAAATCTTATTTCTCTCATAAATAACCAGAGATCTAGAGTTTGAAGGAATCTTAGATGCCATTGAGTTCAATACCCATATTTTACAGATGAAGAAATTAATGCCATGGAGATTAAGTGATTTACCTAAGGTCACTTAAGTAATAAGCATCTGAAGCAGATTTGAACCCTGAGCTTCAATATGTATCTTCGACTACCTGCTTACCATTTCTACCGAAATTTTACTTAAATATTTTGCCTTCAGTATGTCCAAAACAGAGCTCCTTATTTTTCCCTTTAAACTTGATACTCCTCTTAAATTTCATGCTTTGTTTTGTTTTGTTTTACCAAGAAGACAATAGTTCTTCTAGTCTCAAAAATTTATAACTTAGGAGTCATCCTCAACCCTTTACTCTCAATCACCTTATCTACATCTTTTGCTTCTTCCCCTTCATGACACTTTGCACACAAACACCTATTCCAGTTCCTATTCATATCTAATTTTATTTTATTATTATAATTATGATTATTATTTTTTGGGGGGGCAATGAGGATTAAGTGACTTGCCCAGGGTCACACAGCTAATAAATGTCAAGTGTCTGAGGTTGGATTTGAACTCAGGTTCTCATGAACCCAGGGCCAGGGCTTTATCCACTACGCCACCTAATTGTGACCCCCCCTTTTCATATCTTTTTGCCTGAATGGGTGATTTCTACAGTATGGTCTGGGGTCCACTGGGAAGCCATGGAATGAGCTTGAGCAGAATATGATTAGTCCAAGGGGAGTGATAAACCAATCAAAAGGTGCCAAGATGGATCACATGTTACTCTTCTCTTCTCTTTTCTTTCTTTCTTTCTTTCTTTCTTTCTTTCTTTCTTTCTTTCTTTCTTTCTTTCTTTCTTTCTTTCTTTCTTTCTTTCTTTCTTTCTTTCCTTCTTTCCTTCTTTCTTTCTTTCTTTCTTTCTTTCCTTCTTTCCTTCCTTCCTTCCTTCCTTCCTTCCTTCCTTCCTTCCTTCCTTCCTTCCTTCCTTCCTTCCTTCCTTCCTTCCTTCCTTCCTTTTTTCTTCCTTTTTTTTTTTGCACTGGGCAATGAAGGTTAAGTGACTTGCCCAGGGTCACACAGCTAGTAAGTGTCAAGTGTCTGAGGCTGGATTTGAACTCAGGTCTTCCTGAATCCAGGGCCAGTACTTTATCTGCTGTACCACCTAGCTGCCCCTTCTCTCAACTTTCTTAGCCAATCTTGGACTTGTTTCTAACACAGCAAATCACTGCCTTGAAAACTCTTCCACTCTGTTCTCTCCCATAGCTGGCCTTTAACCATTGTACTGGCATTTAGCCAATTAAAGTTATAATCTAACCCAAATTAGGACAGCTAGGTGGCACAGTGGATAGAGTGATGGGCTTGGAGTCAGGAAGACTCATCTTCCTGAGTTCAAATTTGGCTTCAGTTACTTACTAGCTCTTGGACCCCAAGAAATTCACTTAACCCTGTTTGTCTCAGTTTCCTTATCTATAAAATGAGCAGGAGAAGGAAATATCAAATATCACTCAAGTATTCTGGCCAAGAAAATGGCAAATGGGGTCACAAAGAGTCTGACAGAAGTAAACTACAATAACAACAATATCTCTTCAGGGAATTTTCTACTCAACCCTCTCTATCCCCCTGCCCCTCAGTATCTCCTTGCCCTAATTCTGAGATACCCTACCATGTCACTTTTTTATTCTATAAACACTAGTGACTCCCTATTAACTGTAGGACCAAATGCGATTTAAAATTTACTACCATGTTTTAAATTTCTCTTTTTTGCATTTTGTAAGGTACTAGAATACCAGTACATATTTAGAATTTATAAAGAAACCAACAAACACTTATTGAACGTAAGTGAGCAAACAAAATTTACTAATGGGCTATTTGAATGCCAATTTTGAGGACCATTGGCCAAGATTATGGTAATTCTACATTCAGTCACTTCTTCTTGCATTATATCCTCCACACAAATGCCAAAGTGATATTCTTATACCTCAGACTTGACTATGTTGATCCCCAGCTCAAGAAGCTCTGGTGACTTTCCTCTTCATTGTCTCAAAGATAAATACAAAATCCTTTGATTGGCATTTAAGTTTCCTCACCTGTAAAAATTATGGGATTGGACTACATGGTCCCCAAGCTGATTTTCAGCTTTACATCTAAGATCTTATGGACCACAGTGTCAGACACCTAATAGGCAACTATTAAATGCTTTTAGATCAACTGTTTGGAGATGAGAAGATTTAGGGGAGACAAGATGGCTGACTTCCATTTTTTGAAAGACTCATTTGAGAGAGGGATTTGTCTTGGGTCTCAGAGATCAAAAGCAACAGCAATAGGGGGGCAATTAAAAAGATTTAGGGCCAATGTTGGGGGAAGGATCCCAATATTTTGAACTATCTGGAAATAGAATGAGCTGCCTCAGGGAATAATGGACTCTTTGTCATTTGAGATCTTCAAATAGAGGCTTTTGGAAGATGTTCTAAAGGGGATTCCATTTGAGGTATGAACTGGACTAGGTAGCCTGTGGGGTCCCTTCCTACTCTGAGATCTTGCAATTTTATGAAGAAAGGAGCAGGAAAGGCATAGTGAACAAGAGAATCTGAAACAAGGAGAAAAGGAAACAGGCAGAGATGATTGAGAGAGGAAGAGATACAATAGAGAGAAGCATTCAATATTTATTGTGTCTGATATGTGCAAAATAAGAAAGACAGCATGCCATGGCAGATGAAGACTTGGTCTTGAAATCAGTAGACTCTGGGTTCAAATCCAGTATCTGATACCCACTAGTTGTATGGCTAGCATGTATGACTCAAGCAAGTCACCCAACCTCCTAGTGACCTACGGTTGTAGTGATCTAAGGGATTGATTTCCCCATCTACAAAATGATTATGTTATTTTTGTTGTTGTTTGTCCTTCATTATCGAAGAGGCCCATGATATCAGGGTGATGGCATGACTTGTACTGAATTGGATTTAACTGAGGGAGGGCTGTGCAAGGTCACCAACCTCACTCACTCCTCCAGAGCCCTCTGGGTCCAATAGCAAGATATGTGTGTGTGTGTGTATGTGTGTATACATGCATATACGCATATGCACATGTATGTATATATGTATATATGTGTATATATATATCGGTATGATTGGAAATGGCCCAGGATATTTAAGGCAATTGGAGGTTAAGTGACTTGCCCAGGGTCACACAACTAGTAAGTGTCTGAGGTAAGATTTGAATTCAGGTCCTCCCAACTTCAGGGCCAGTGCTCTATCCACTGTGCCATCTAGCTGCCCACTTATAATTTATAGAAAAGTTGCTGATATACATCTGCAGAAGTTTTCATGATGGGATCTCCCTAATAAAGAAATCACAAATCCAATGGAAAAAATGTACAAAACATTGATTAATTAGTTATGGTGCCATCTTGTCCAGGCCCTGCCCATTTGAGAAACCCAGTGAATTAAAAAGCTAAAGAGAGTGCTCCTTTCACCTGCTTAGACCAAAGAAAGGCATATGACCATCTCTTTTGAAATGGAGAAGGAAGAGAAGATTCTAGGTCATAGAGGATCATTGGAAACCATATATTTAGAGCTAAAGACGATTTCACTGATCATATGTTATATCTTCATTTTATGAAGTCCAAGATTCCATAGGTTGTAAGGAAAAGAAGTGAGATTTGAACTCAGGCCCTCTAACTCCAGAGTGATTCTTTTTGCTCTACCACACTGTCTGGGCTTAGTGATACCATAAAATAATATAAGGTGGATTTTCCTTTTTACCATTCAGATTGGCTCTCAAATATATAGTGACATATAGTATCTACAATCCTTGTGAGTTATTTGAGAGATTGAAATTTTTTCCCTTCTGACAAAAGTGGGCAGCCATCTTTGTGATAATCACCAACACTTCAGGGCATTGGTGTCTTTTAGATAATTGCTCAATTTCAGTTCTATCTCCCCCTCCTATGAGAACTTTAGGTGGGGGAGGGAGCTGGACCTTAGAAGCACATCAAAATCAAGGGAACTTTGCTATGTTAGACATTTTGGGTACATGTGGAAAGCAGGATCAGTGTTTGAAAAGTAGGATGATTTTTACACAGAATTCCAAGGGATAAAAAAAATAAGGTGAACTTATATGCCTTCAAACCAGACAGTTCCTGGGAATCCCTAACAGGGCACTTAGGAGCACAATGTCCAGCTGCTTATTTAGATCAAGAGCAGAACTTCTGTCCTAAAATTGAAGGGCTAATGAGGCCATTTTCTCCCTTCAGTTTATTTCACATTGCATACAGATGTTCTACTGCTCTAAAGATGACATAGGACTTATTCTGTGTACTCTTCCATTGAAGAACAAAGGGGAAAATTATTGAACCAAGCACCAAACAACTTCCATAATTTAGAGCTTTTGATTTACTTCTTCTAGTCTGTAACATTGCCCCCAAGAGAAAGTGCCATTCATTGTCTGGGTCAACTTCATCATGCACTCTGCATTAGTGTAACTAAGTAATCCATGATACCAGGAATGGAATTCTAGTCCATAGTCCCTTTCCTCCACTGAGCTTCACTCAAGGACACATTTATTTTAGTAGCAGTTAATTACCTGATTGGAATAACTGAACTCCTGAAAAGGCCAAAGAAATAGAACTGAACAGTGCATCTGTTCCCAGCACCATACTTCTAAGGAGCTGGCCAAATGAAGTATTCATCTCATGGAAAATCCCACTGGTTTCCTTTCCTTCCCCTGGCATGATCTCGCTAAGACTTCAAAAGGGGAGATTTGCATTCTTTGCTGCTAATATGAATGTTTCCAGGAGTCCAGTTGAATAGATGGAGCTACAGCCTTGTATATGTCAGAAATTTCTTTCCTTTGTACCTTGACAGCAAATAGAATTCAACTTTTGTTCTTGCTGGAAAAACAAACAAATAAACTTGATCATTTACCTCTTCTTTACTGTTTATTATTGACTACTCAATATTTAAAGCTACAGTTCTGTTTGTGTGGATTTTGTTAGAAAGGAAGTGATGAAGATATTTTAACCTGGATGTTTTACTTTGTTGCTATCAGCAGGTGATCAATCATAATCCTGTATACAATTTTAACATTTGTGCTACTCTCTTCAGATGATTATTTATTAATTCAAGGAAGGCAGTGTTGCTTGGTGGCTAGGGGCCCACCTTCAAGTCAAGGAAGGATGAGATTTAAGTTCTACTACTGACATACCAATTGGGTGACCCTGGGCAATCACTTAACCTTTAATTCCCTCCCCTCTTCACTGCTTGGTGACTCTCTAAGGTTTTAAATGACAGAAAAATTGTTGATCTGCATTGGTGGAGGGAGTTTCCACATTAGGAGTTTCCCTACACCAGTGGAATCATTGGACAACATCAACAAAATCTACTAGTTGAGGTAGTCCTTTCCTCCAAATGAGAAAACACCCTGATTCTTTTATCAGGAAGGACCATGGATGCCCTTGTTGCAGTTACCTTCTCTTCTCACTGGCCAACCCAGTTGACTCACTAAAAACAAACAAACAAACAAAAAATCCAAAAAAACACTGTACATTAAGCTTCTTTTTTGTAGACTACGCTTTTTCCTGAGGCAATCAAGGTTACCCTTGCCCTGCAAAAAAAAAAAAAAAAAAAGAAATAACTTTGTATCACATATACACACACAATCACACATGTCTATGTACATGTGAATGTTTATTTATTCACTTGTGAATATGTTGTTACCCCTGGTAGTATATAAGTTTTTTAAGATGAGATTTGTGTGTGTGTGTGTGTGTGTGTGTGTGTGAGGCAATTGGGGTTTAGTGACTTGCCCAGGGTCACACAACTAGTAAGTGTCAAGTGTCTGAGGCTGGATTTGAACTCAGGTACTCCTGACTCCAGGGCCAGTGCTCTATCCACTGCGCCACCTAGCTGCCCCCTAGACGAGATTTTTAATTTTAAAATTATATCCCCATTCCCAACTTGGTGCCTGGCAAACATTAAACACTTAATAAGTGTTTAATCATTGAATTGAGTTGTCCTAGCTGAATAGCCACAGGGTTTAAAAGTGAGATGATAACAGGATCCTGCTGCTGGACAGCTCCTTCTGTGAGCATAACTCCCCATGGAAACAGTTGTCTCTAAGCCACAGTAGACAATGATGATTGTGCAACTTAATGGTTGGTGTTCTGTTCTTTGTAGACACTGTAATTCATTAATTAGTAACTGGCTTAGTGTTCCATCCCCGAGTTTGGATAAAAATTATGTATCTATCAGATTGCAGAATATTTTTACAAAGCAAGCATGAGTGTTTCCCAGTTGGGGAAAGGGAAGGAGTTGTAGTTTTGCTTCCAAAGGCTATGTTACACACATAATAAATATTCTGCATTGAGTTACTGGAGGTGGGAACTTTTTCAGTAGCAGAGCTGTGCACCTTTACCCACATCTCCAGCTAGGAGTCAAATTTAATGCATCTTGGATATACTTAAATCTGTCCTGGTGTTCTTTATCAAAAGGGGAGATTATGAATATCCATATATGGACATTTGTATATACAAAGAAATAAATATAAACACATCTATAACTCTTTATCTCTTTGTTTGAGTGCTTATAACTTACCCATTAATTTACTTCAGACCCAAATGATTTATTTCTATTTTTAAAAAAATTTTAATTTTAATTTTAATTTGTTTTAAATTTTAAATTATTTTATTTAATTATTTTTTAGATTTATTTCTATTTTTGCATTTAAATTTATCAATAGTACGATGGAAAGAATCCCTAAATTCATATTTTCACCCATAATTCTCTCCCAATCCCCACATTCTTATTACGCTTATAAAGAAAATCCTAAAAAATTGATTTTTTTGAACCATCCTGTCCCCATCCCTCCCCCCATGCTAACTATTATCTTTCTGCTTTGAAAGATCAACCTAAGCTTCCTGCTGAGGCTCCTTGGGGGCTCTGAGAACATTAATCAAGTTCACAGGTTGAGGCAGAGTAATTTGCAGCAATATTGCTTAAAGCACGTTCCTTTTTACTATAAATAGATTCTCTCCCTACACAATATTTTTTTCATGGAACCCAGAATAAGTTGTGTTTTCTCTAGCAAAGGGTTCAATTAAAGGAACAACCAGTAATGGACAGCTAATTACTTCTGACTGCAGATGAAGGAGGGTAGATGGAGTCTTAGGTTGTATTAAGAGAGGAATAAATACCTAAGAGGGCTGTTATAGACTCATCTGGTCAGACCACATCAGTCACACTGTGTTCATTTCTGGGAATGGCATTTTAGGAAGGATACTGATAAACTGGAGAGAGTCCAGAAGAAGGTAACCAGGATGGTGAAAAATCTCCGGGTCATACCATATTAGCATTAATCGAAGAAATTGGACACGTTTAGCCTGGATGAGAAAAGACTCTGAAGAGGCATGATTACTGTCTTTCAGCATTTGGATAGTGATCATTTGGAAGAGGGGTTAGATTTGTTTTGCTTGGGCAAAGAGGACAGAATCAAGTGCAATCAGCACAAGTTGCAAAGAAGGAAATTTATGTTTGATGTGAGCAAAAACTTCCTAGCAATTAGAACTGTCCAAAAGTGGAATAGGCTTCCCCTAGAGGTAATAGGTTTCCCTTCTTGGAAGTCTTCCAGGAAAAGCTTGATTAACAGTAGATAAGTTTATTGTAGAAAGGATTCTTTTTCAGGTATAGGCTAAACTGGAGAATTCCCATTGTTCCCCTCAACACTGAGATTCCATGATTCTGAGAAATTTCTGCTTCTTCTTCCGCTTCCCAGTTGCCACCCAATTTCACAAAATCACAGTATCACAGAATTTAAAAGTTGGAAGGGACCTGATTGTCTATTTAATTTAACTCATGCATAAAAAGTCTTCAATATAATGTAAATGAAAATAGGCTATATGGTTTATTCTTATCCTTTATTCCCATCTCTCTTTGTTCCCTGGATTATTTGATTGACTGAGAACTATGGTATCAGCCATTGAAACAATAACAGTAGTTCCTCTTGGGCATTTGTTTGGGTTTCTGATAAGAGTTCACATTTGCTTCTATAATCCACCAGGGAAGTGTTGGGGTTATGAATTTTAGCTTCAGCCTGAAACTTGAAGGGAAAGGAAGTACTAAATGTAAATCATGACTTTGAATGTTAGTTGTTATAAAATGTAGACTCAATCCCAGATCCTGAATCTGACCTGGGTTCCCAGACTTATTCATAGCTTAGCCAGTTTGGACAGAGGAGTGATATATGCTGCTTAGGCCACTCCCCTTCCTCTTAGAGGAAGGTGAAAGGCATATAAAGAAAAACAGCTAGAATTATGAGTCAATAATTTTAGCATCTAAAACCAAAGGAATTTTAGGATCCTAGATCTGGAAAGGACTAAGAGGTAATCTAAAGCAATTCCTTTATTTTAAAGAGGAGGGCTGTAAAGCTCAGAGAGGTTAAATGTCGAAGATTACACAGATTTAAAGAACTAAATCCCAGATTTTAACACAGTTCTTCTAACTCTGAATCCAAGGTTTTTCCCACTCTATGGATTTACCAATCCCTATGTTTATTCATATTTGGCTTACCCCTGATTAATTGATTCAGAAATGCTAAAAGTATTCTTTTTTTAAAAAAAAATCCAATGAATAAAGAAAAGCCAGATCTCTGCAATTTATATAAAATATACATTATCAATTATTTGGGGATCATTTTGAACCACATATCCCAAGAACTTCCCTACCAGTCAGTCAACAAATATTTATTAAACACCACTTTGTGCTGAGTACTGTGCTAGGTAATAATAATACAAAAACAGAAATTCATCAGTAACTGTCCTCAAAGAATTTATGATTTATAAGAGATGACATGAGAGCATATGAGCACAGTTAGCCAAGAAGCACTTATTAAGCACCTACTATATGTGAGGAAATGTGCTAAGTTATGAGGATACAAAGAAAGGAAAAACCAATATTTGTTCTGAAGGAATTCATAGTGATCATTCAAACAAATATGTGCAGACAAGATATAGACTTGATACATTGGGAATAATTAGTGGAGGGCATTAAATGCATGAAGGGAGATTGGAAAAGGCATTTTGTAGAAGCTGAGATGTCAGCAGGAATTTGAGAGGAGCCTTGAAGGGCAGGAGAATGCAGATGGGGAAGGAGAGAATTCCAGAGATGGGAGACAGCTAGCTAAAACTTCCAGATTCAGGAGGTGGAATGTTTTGCATAAGGAATGACAAAAGAGGTCGGTGTCACTGGATTGCAGAATATATGGGGGCATGAGTAAGATTTAAGAAGTCTGGAAAGGTAGGAGGGGACTTTAACAGCCAAATAGAAGATTTTTATATTTGATCCTGGAGGTCATAGGGAATCACTGGAGTTGTTTGAATGGGATGTGCGTATGACATAGACCTGTGCTTTAGGGAGGTGCATTTGATAGCTGAGTAGAGGATTTACTTGAGTAGGGTTGTTGTTATTGTTGTTTGTCCTTTGTTCTCAAAGAGGACCAGGACAGATGTCATGACTTGAAATGAATTGGATTTAAGTGAAGAAGGGCTGTACAAAGTCACCAGCCTCAGTTTCTCCCTGAGAGCCATCTGGATCCAGTGGCAATATATATGATTAGGATGACTGTAGATGACCCTAGATTTTTAAGGCAATTGGCGTTAAGTGACTTGCCCAGGGTCACACAGCTAGTAAGAGTCTGGGATCAAATTTGAACTCAGGTCCTCCCAACTTCAGGGCCAGTGCTCTATTCACCATGCTACCAAGCAGCCCCTACTTGAGTAGGGAGAGATTTGAGGCAGGAAGGTGAACCATCTGGCTATTCAAATAGTCCATGTGAAGGCCTGTACCATCATGTGGGTAGTGTCGGAGAAGAGAAAGGAGTGTATAGGAGATATCAGGACTTGGAAGATTGAATTTGGGAAGGGGTGAGAGAATATATAAAAACTATATACAAAAAAGAATCCAAGGGCAGCTAAGTGGCACAGTGGGTAAAGCACTGGCCCTGGATTGAGGAGGACCCGAGTTCAAATTCAGCCTCAGACACGACATTTACTAGTTCTGTCACCCTGGGTAAGTCATTTAACCCTCATTTCCCCCTCCCCCAAAAAAATCAGTCCTCTTTAAGAATGAAGGACCACCGGGGTAGCTAGGTGTCACAGTGGATAGAGCACCAGCCCTGGAGTCAGGAGTACCTGAGTTCAAATCCGGCCTCAGACACTTAACACTTACTAGCTGTGTGACCCTGGGCAAGTCACTTAACCCAAATTGCCTCACTTTAATTAAAAAAAAAAGAATGAAGGACCACCACCAAAAACAACAAAATAAGGTAATTTGGGGGGATAAAAACACTAACATTTTGAGAGGTTTTGGAGGAGTATATGATCATCTCATAAAACATGGCATTTAAATTGAGCTTTGAATGAATGCATTAAAAAAATAACAAAAAAACCTTAAGTGCTCATACTATACCAAGTTGCTTGCTAAGTACTGACATACAAATACAAAACCAGAGATAGGTCCTATATTCAAGGAGAATTTACTCAGATGCAAGTGAGAAGCATAAGTATAATTATGGTGTCCAGGTAGGGTCACTTGTCTAGAAAATTAGAGGGATGGTTGAGGGTGAAGCCATAAAGTATTATGATTAGCACCCCCACCCCAACCTGCACCCCCCTTAACCAGGAATAATGACAGACTAATTTAATCTCCTCTTGTTTTATGGTCCCTGCACTAAAGACAGGGGAATTGGTTAGGAGGCCGTGGAGGAGGAAAATAAGGATTCTAAGAGACATCTAACCCTTTGCCCTTTTCCTTCCATGGTGAGAAATCAGAAACATTCTGGGAAGAAATTGAGCTTCAGGCATCTTTGAATTCTGAGAATTGTGATTCTCCTACCCACTTTGGGCTTCCAGGGAGATGAGCCATAGGCTACAGGTCATAGAATTCAGCACTGGGAGAGAACTTAGAAGTAATTTAGTCCAACATCCAACCTCCTCATGTTACCAGGAGTTATGAGTGGTCTCTTAACTATGTGAAAAACAGCACAGTGAGAAAACCTGTATTTATAGACAACTTATGGAAACTGGAGGCCAAAGGAAATGAAGGGATTAGTCAGGGTTCACTTGGATAATGATAAGCAGCTCATTTGAGCTCAGATCTGCCATCGTGCATACTTCCTTCTAGGATGCCCCAACATTGGGTCATTATGGGTACTTTAGGGTTGCTTTTAGATTGTTGCCATTAGACAATAATAGGGAATTCCATGACTTAGCCCTCATCTGCCCCTATACCACCCATTCCCCCTAAACTCCTGTTCATCTGGGGAGGGGGATCCAGAATCACCTGTGTGCTCATCTATTAACCAACTAACCATCTTTTTTTTAAGTCAATTTATTTTATTTGTGGATAAATACTTCCTTTACAACTAGTATGACAACAAACCATTCATTAGCTTTTGATGAAGGGATTAGACTTAATTTAATCAGGAACTCCTTATCTGGATAAGCAGGAAAGAAACAGACCTGTGTGAAAGTTGTTGGGTATCAATTGTCACAGTCCCATGTGCCACCCCGGCATGGTGATTTGGGAGGGGATGGTGCTGGTATCTTTCTGTCTGAATCTGTCTGACTCTTTCTATCTCTGTCTGTCTATATCTCTGTCGCTCTCTTTCTCTAAGTATAAGAAGACATGCCATTCAGGCATTTATTCCTTTCCCCTCTCCCTTAAGTCACATGCAAGAGATAAAAAAAAAAAAAAAGTCTGTATGGATCTGAGGAGATAAGATCAATTTGAGGCAGTACTAAAGTTACTTTACAACTAAGGGGGATGTGGGGGCAGCTAGGTGGTGCAGTGGATAAAGCACTGACCCTGGATTCAGGGGGACCTAAGTTCAAATCTGGCCTCAGACACTTGACACTTACTAGCTGGGTGACCCTGGGCAAGTCACTTAACCCTCATTGGCCCACAAAATAGTGTGTGTGGGGGAATACACATGGAGGCAGTGACACAATATAAACTTTAAAGGCACTAGACTTTCTAAAATGATGTAGTACCTCTAGACAGAGAAAGTGGGGAAAGCCTATGCAAAATCCCAGAGATGGGAGATAGGAGGTCCTGTACAGGAAATAGAAAGTGGGCCAGTTTGATTAGAATATAGAATATGTGAGGAAAGATAAATGGAATAATCCTGGAAAGGACAGCTGCCATCAAAATGTGAAAGGCTTTCATTACCAAAAGGAGGAGCTTCTATTCCACTTCTCAAGTATCCAAGTTTGTATACTTCCCAAGGCTTCTTATTCTATTTCGGGTCAACTTCTAATATTAGGAAGCATTTTTCATTGATTCCATTTCATTCCATGGTAATCTATCTCTCTGTAATTTTCACCCATTGCTCCAGTTTTATTCTCTGAGTTCACACAGGGCTAATATACTCTTTCTACCCTTCCATTAGTGGAAGGGAAAAGATGGAGCCTCTGTTGATCATCTCTTCCCTAGGCTGAACATCCTTAGTTTCTTCAATGGATCCTTGTATAGATGGATTCTCATTTTCTCATCATCCTTGTCATCTTCTGGACTAGCTTTCAACTCCCTTTTCTCCCTCTCCCTTTTCTCTTTTTCTCATCTTATTTATATTAAGCATCAATTTTCATTGTTTTCTCTTGGCCACAACAGAAATACAAAGACTCCCTCTCCCTCTTTCTTTTTTTTTTTACTTTCTCTCTCTCTCTCTCTCTCTCTCTCTCTCTCTCTCTCTCTCTCTCTCTCTCTCTCTCTCTCTCTCTCTCTCTCTGTTTCTCTCATGGATAAGAGGGGAAAAAGAGTTATTTTCCTTCCTTGAATCTTGTGTATTTAATTGAACACAAAGAATGTGAACTGGTCATGTAGTGAAACAGAGAGGTAATCATAGGAGGAATGTGTTCTCTTTTGATATCCCTGTGGTGTCAAGGGAAATTGAGGAAACTTTCAGCATGTTGTCTGGATCCCAAAAGATATATTATGGGATGATGAGCAATAATTGAATAGGATGGGAAGGCATAGATGGCTTACTATTTGCATAGTTGAATGGAATACCTATTAAGTAACTATAGACAAGGGGCAGCTAGGTGGCGCAGTGGATAGAGCACCGGCCCTGGAGTCAGGAGTACCTGAGTTCAAATCTGGCCTCAGACACTTAACACACACTTACTAGCTGTGTGACCCTGGGCAAGTCACTTAACCCCAATTGCCTCACAAAAAAAAAAAAAAAAAAAAAAAAAAAAAAAAAAAGAAAAGTAACTATAGACAAGTGGAAATTAAAAGAAGCAACATTTTGTACTGTGTGATAATTGGCTTGAAATCCATGACTGATAGAAAGAATAGGAAGAGAGGCATTTTCCTCATTCTTTCTCCTCCATAGATCTTGGATTCTGATCTGGATTATGAAAGGTTAGCTCTCACCTTATTTTACCTAGAGCTAGGCTTCCATTTGCTTTTAAGCCATTTCTAAACCATGGGGCTAAGTGTGTACTACACTCAGTTCCCCTTTTCATATCAAATCCTCCCCCCTTTAGAATGTAAGTATCTTGAATACAGGGACTCTTTTTCTTGCTTATGTTTCTATCCTCAATACATAGTACACTGTCTGACATGTAGTAAGTGCTTTGTATATATACATACATACATATATTCATTCATTCAAAATGTTGCTGGGTCATTTGAAATTTCACCAAAAACACAACCCCATAAAATAACCTTTGTCCAGGACCTATCAAGCTATCCAGAAACACAAAAGCAGATAAAATGATCAGGGCATCTCCTTGGGAAACAACAGAGCTCTAAAGGTCAACCGCCTTCCTTCAGCAGTACTAACAAGTGAAACCCAAACCCATTGGTATGCTAGCCTCACTCTGCCTTAATGGGGAACATCTTGAGCTTCCAATTAGTTTAGTTCTGCACATTTTAGTGCTGCAGCATGGTCCATTTGGAGATAATGGGGATTTAAAAGAGCAACAACAACAAAAAGTAGATCATTTGAGAGTAATGGAGGAGTTTCTGTGCAGGTGGATGGGCCCAGTAGGATGGAGAACAAGTAAAAAGTTTAACTTTAGGAAACTTTGGGTGCTTTGTCGAGAACTAAAGAGACCTGACATTTGTGATTCTCACATCTGTGTCATGAGTGTCTCTGGGTGGTCTATTTTAAGAGGCTATGTTTGCATTACATACATCAACTTGTCAGAAATCTGTTATTTTGTCAGTGTGGGTACACCCTTTACCAGAGTCCCTCTGCATCTTCATAGACAGCATTAGAGGGGTTAATGTAGCCCCAAACCTAATAATCTGGCAGTCAATCTAGTGGTGTCAACAACAATCAATAAGCATTTATTAAGTGCCCACTAGGCAACAAGACCTGCATCAAGCAACTGGCAATGCAAATACAGAGAGACAATCCCTGTTCCCAAGGAGCTTACATTCCAATGGAATGTAATGGGGGGGGGCAGAGGGATTACAAATGTAGAGAAAGTTCAGAATGCAGCTTGGAGAAGAATCAGACGTGGCAATCTGGGAGGTTCTGTTTCCAATCAGAGGGAAAGATTTCAGAGGCTGAGGCTACTTCCAATGTGTGATTTCTGGGGTCAGTGAGCTTACAAGATGAAATGGTTTCTGGGGCATGATAGAAAAACTAGAGAGAAGAATGATAAGTTACTCTAAGCTGAGGCTAGTCTTCAGGTAGTTGTTATATTTACAGTCCATCATTAGACTCATATTAGAAGCTTGTATCTACTTAATAGAATCTGTCAAGGCTTGAGCTCCATTGGCATGGTTGTTGATGATCTGAGGTCATCTTTACTCTAGTCATTGGTGAGTAAACATTAATTAGTATTTCTATGTTCCAAGGTATGTTCTAAGAGCTGGGAATAAAAATAAAATGAAAAATAGTTCCCTCCCTCAAATAACATATTCTAATACGAGAGGCAACATGCAAATAATTAGGCAACATCAGTTAATGAACATTTATTAAGACCTACTATGTGCTAGGCATTGAACTAAGCACTAAAGATACAAAAATATATAAAGGGCAGATGAAGAGCAATGTGAAAGGGGGGAAGTATTAGGAGCCAGGAGAATTGGGTGAAGGCCTCATGCAAAAACAATGGGTATGGGGCCACATTATTCAAGGATTGGAAGACAGTCAGTAGAAAGGTATAGGAGATGGGGGGATGGAGTGGTGTGTTCCAGAAACTGCAAGTAGATCATGTCATGATGAGGCACTCCAGAGCAGCAGGGGGTTTTTCATGAATATTTTCTGTGACCATAGTATTTTGCTAGATAGGTTTGCCTTACATAGTTTGACATTTCTGCTTGCTTGATTGGTCCTAGGTAGAAGTTATTGTGGGCTGTGCTTGTTTTTTTGTTTTTTTTTGAAACCGAAGCATTCCATAAGGCTTGGACAAACATCCATTTCATTTTTCTCTTCCATATTTTAGAATGAACATTTAGGGCATGTACCCCACAAACACTCCGGTGGAGTCTGAGCTCATCTACGTGAACAGTCCTCCAGTGATGCAATCAATCTGGCCACCAAAATCTTTGGCACTCCCCAGTGGTTCAACAACAGAAACTGATATGGTTTTGTCAGTGGAAATGCTATTAAAGAAGAGGGCAGTGCCTCTACTTTGCTGCTATACCCCAAAGGACGTGAGGCCTTTCATCTGACTGCAATTTAAATCTTCCATATGTATTATTACCCCTTTAGAATGTGAGCTCTTTGAGAACAAGGCATATCTTCTTTTCTCTTTGGATCCCCAACATTTAGCACAGCTCATTTCCATATAGTAAGCGATTTAATAAATGCTTCATTCAAGCAGTAGCAAGTATTGCTTACTATGTGTCATGCATCGTGCTAAAAGGAAACAAAAATAATCTTGTCTGCAGGAGTTTTACATTCAGATTTCAAACCATCCTGGAGTGCTCTTATTCATGTCTTCCCACACCATTCACTGCAGGGAATCCCCCTGAAATGCGGGACCTGCTTCGTATTTTATTTTTTTATGGGCAATGGGGGGTTAAGTGACTTGGCCCAAGGTCACACAGCTAGTAAGTGTCAAGTGTCTGAGGCCGATCTGAACTCAGGAACTGCAGAATCCAGGGCCGGTGCTTTATCCACTGCGCCACCTAGCCGCCCCCCTGCCTTCGTATTTTAATTGATAATACAATGATACCAATGTGGAATGAACACCATTCATTGGTTATCCCTCATTCTCTATATGTGATAAACCTATCATCTTTTTGACTCATAAATTCCTTTGATATTGTCCTTTATTATATTCCTTCCTCATAAGTCCCTGCTGGTAATATGGCACAACCTACTTATTTATCCTATACACCTCTCTATTTGCTCCTATGGTGATCCTCCTTTTCAATCTCCAGACTGTTGTCTTCCATATAGCACAGCTGTGCTACTATCACATTAATAGAATGTTGTATTAAAAATATGGGATTTTTATTTCAGGAAGAAGTTTGAGGCCCATTAAAAGAATCCTGCAATTTCCTAAAGGAAATCTAGCTTGCTTCCTCCTAGACATGCACCTTTTGAACACAATGCTGTCATTGCAGCATAATGAAAAACTAAGAATGTCTACTGTTCATCATACAAGTCTGAGTCAAGTTTCACCTCACAAGGCGTTGCTGTCATATGCTGGTCCACCTTCTTTGCTCTTGGTGAGTGACTGGGCTGGTAAACCTCCTGCTCAGACAGCTGTGAACATCCAGAGACACCATTATTTTATCTCTGTTAAAACGGCACCAGGTCAGTGACTCAGAGATACAAAGTCAGAGCCACTGACAATGAGCATCTCAGTAGGTGAGTTCCACTGAACAATATCAATCCCTAGTAATGGCAGCAGCTCAGATGAAACTGTGCTTAAGTTTCTGCTTCTGCATTTCTCTAGTATGCTGGGGAGAAGGATTTCTGGCAAAGCCTGTGACTCTAACACTCCTGAACCCAGAAAGGATTGCTGCATCCAAACTCGCTTAATCTTTTTTGTTGTTGTTATTGAGAAAAAGATATTTCTTATAGAGGAATCTCTTTGAAATACTACCACAAGGGGCAGCTAGGTGGTGCAGTGGATAGAGCACTGGCCCTGGAGTCAGGAGGATCTGAGTTCAAATCTGGCCTCAGACACTTGACACTTACTAGCTGTGTGGACCCTGGGCAAGTCACTAACCCCAATTGCCTCACCAAAAAATTTTTAAAAATAAAAAAAAATAATGAGATATTAAAAACAACAACAACACAACTTACTAGCTATGTGACCCTGGGCAAGTTACTTAACCCTAATTGCCTCACCAAAAGAAAAAAAAAAAAAGAAAGAAATATTATCACTGAAAGTATGTTGATCTCCCTGAAAATACCTCCTTACCATTCTTGCCTTTGCTTCCTTTACAGTGGTACTTCTCAAACTACATTCTGCAAATTCCTAGTATCTTTTGTGATGTGATAGGAGCTCCAGGAGCAAAATTTAGTGTTGGTTATGGTTTAGAGGCTTTGGAGTTATAGAGGGCCTGGGTTCAAATTCTGGCTCTGCACTTACCAATCTGTATGACCTAGGAAAATCAATTAACTTCTCTGGGACTTAGATGACTCTTCTATTAAATAAGAGTATTGAAGAACCTTCCAGCTCAAGTCTATGATCCTGTAATAATATCCCCTCTATAATACTTAACCTGATCTATCATCTATCTATCTATCTATCTATCTATCTATCTATCTATCTATCTATCTATCTATCTATCTAACTATCTATCTATTCCATCCATCCATCTATCTATCCAGTCTATCCACCATCTATCCACCATCTTCTATCCATCTATCCATCCATCCATGTATCTATGTATTCATCTACATATCTATGTATCTTTCTCCATTATCTATCTACATAATATGTCAGATCATAATGATAATATTAACTAACATTTATATAGGCCTTTAAGATGTGTGAAGAACTTTAAATATGATTCTCATCTGATCCTCACAACAAACCCATGAGGCAGCTGCTATCACTACCTCAATTTTACTGTTAAGGATGCTAAAGACCAGGGAAGTAAAGTAACCTGCGTCAGTTAATAAGTTTGTGAAGCCAGATTTGAGCTGAGGTCTTCCTGATTCTGAGTTTAAAGCTCTATTGATTATTTCATCTAATTTCCTCATCATGAATACTCATATGATCAGAAAAGGAAATGAGTCTATAAAAAATTTCATCTTAATGGGGACCTTTGATAAATGCTTTAATAGAGAAGAGTTAACTTTCAGGCATCAGGGAAGATGGGTGTAGGAGAGGTTGTAGGTAGGGCATTTGAGTGCCTCTCATATTATGTTATATAAAGCCTGGAGTATACCTCGAGGCTAACAGGAATAGTGAGAAGATGAGACATTGGCTTTAAGAACTGGAGATTGTTCAACCTAAGGAAGACTTGATAACTATCTTCCCTTATTTGATGGAATTTCCTATGGAAGACAGATGAGAAGTGATCCTTGTGGCCCAAAGTGGGGAGATTAAAGAGGGAAAGCTGAGAAGCAGAGAGAAGCAGATTTTAGGTACACATAACAAAGTTCTTCCTAACACTTAGAGGCATCCAAAAGTGATTGTGCTGCCTCAGGAAGCAGGTAAATTCCTCATCATTGAAGCCTCAGAGGATCACTTATTGGGGGCCTTTTAAGAGGATTTCTTCTCAGTTCATGGTTAGAGTCTATGACCTCTGAATTCCCTTTTAACTATGAGCTTTCTTTAATTCTAGGGTATCAGAAGAAACGTGGGAAGATGTCATTGAAAGCAAATCCAAGAGAGACCCTAGAAAAACCAGAGGTAAGAAAACTTTTTTTTTTGTTCTTAATTTCTTTTCAATTAGCAACCATTTATCGTCTTTCCAATCACTTCCCTAATTGAAAAAAATGACAGTAAGAAAAACCCAAATCAAATAAAATGAACTCCTTGAAACCAATAGGCAATTTTTTTCCACATTGGCCATTTTTTTTTTTTTTGGTGAGGCAATTGGGGTTAAGGTGACTTGCCCAGGGGTCACACAGCTAGTAAGTGTTAAGTGTCCTGAGGGGCCGATTTGAACTCAGGTACTCCTGACCCAGGGCCGGTACTCTATCCACTGCGCCATCTAGCTGCCCCCATTAAAAAAAAAAAAAAGTCCCCATTCTGCGTCTTGAGTCTTTCACATCTCTGTTGAAAAGGATATAGAAAATTTTCCTGGGACTCTGAGCACCTGATTTGGAAGTCTAGGTTTTATCTTTCCTGAATCCAAGGCCGTCATGCATTACCTGGTCATTCTAAACCAGGCCCAGTTTCCAACCCCCAACTCTCTATTTTGTCTTCCCTTATTAGAATATAAGTTTTTTGAAAAGGCATGATCTTTGAATTAGCAGCTGTGCCTTTACCACACAGTTAGCAGTTCGTTTTCATTCTCATTCATTGAAAAGCAGTCTTCTCCAACTTTACCCATACACTAGGTCTTAAAAAACAGGGCCAGTTGTGTTAATAAGAGCCACAAAAACAAATCCAGAAGTAATTTAGTACAATTGTTCAAGCCCAAGTCCTGTTAATTGGGCACAAATCACTAGGAAGTTGGACACTTCTGTTACTAGATGGATAAAAGCCTCCTTTTGATAACTGATAAAAATGGATAAAAAAAAAAAAGAATTACCTTAGGTGCCATGTATTGTCTGGAACAACCAGATGGGCTTCTGATGTCCCTTCCAACTCTGAATTTCTGTGATCAAATAACTATTATTCCTTTTTTTTTTTATTGAGTCTTAAGCTTGAGGTGCAGGTCTGAGTGCAGATCTTACCTCAGGCATTTAGCTACTTGTCAATTAAAGCCACCTAAATCCTCTAAGCTTGTAAAGTGGGAGAAATAATAACACCTTAACCTCAAAAAGTTACTATGAGAATAAAATGAACTATGATATATAAAGAGCTTTTGCAACCTCCAAATACTTATCTACATATTAGCTCTCATCTCCTCCACCACCACCATCATTTGTATATACTCTTTGGTGCCTGGGAACCCCAGAGGACAAAGTCATATTGTATAACATGAAGGTAGACAAGGAAAAGAAAGAGGCCCATGTGTTTATGGACCGAGAGGAAATGAGGAAGATTTCATAGAAAACAGTGATATTAGCAAAAAGATATATTACCAGATTATTTATTAATATTAATTATTATTATTATTTTAGAATTATTGGATAGCCTGGAGATAACCTACTGTCAATTTATAGATGAAAAAATTGTACATCAGAGAGGTTAAGTGATTAGCATAAGATTTTTAGATTGTAACATCACAGACCTAGAGTTGGAAGTGATCTTGGAAAGCCAACTAGTCTAGCTACCTCATTTTATAGATGAGGAAATGGAAATAGATCTTCAGACTTGTAACCCAGTCTTTCTACCACTACATTTTATACAGGAACCTGCTCCCATGCTGTGATAGGGCCCGGGGTTCCCCATTTCCCCACAAGACAGACTAATTTTCCTTAAGAGGCAGCAAAGCTTTCCTTGGGACTTGATTGGCTCCTGTTTACTTGACAGTGCTTTCTGGTCACCTAAGGGCAGAAAACCCCATCCATACAATCTGACTTGATGGATGTTTCACCACAGCACAAGTTACGCAGTACCTCCTGTCCTGAGTGGCACATTGCCTGATCAACATCAGATACATTTCCATATGAAGATGAGGGGTATTTCATTCAGAGAAATTAATTTTCACTATATCCTTGTTATATGGGCAACTAGGTGATGGCAATGTGTAGTGCACTGGGCTTGAATACAGGAAGTCTCATTCATGAGTTCAAATTTGGACTCATACAGTTATTAGCAGTAGGACTCTGGGTAATATACTTAACCTAATTTGCCTCAGTTTCCTCATCTGTAAAATAGCTGGAGAAGGACATGTATCTTTGACTGGTATATACACATATTTACATAAACATATATACATACACATGTGTATATAATACACGTATACATATGTGTATACATGTACATGTATGTGTATACACATGCACGTACATATATATATATAAATATATATGTAGTATAGCTACAAAATCATAAAACAAAAGTCATCCAGTTTGATTCCATTCTTTACAGTCTTATTAGTATATGAAATTCCAAGGTAATCTATATTCCCCTGGCAGAGGCATTATGAGAGTTGAAGGTAATTTACTCACAACCCAAATATCAATATGCATAGGAATATATATCAATATGTATGCTTTCCTAGGGAAAACAACAAAGTTAGTTCAAAGTGCCTACAACATTATAGCTACAGGAAAAAAATCCCTTAGTTCAAACTTGTCTTTTGATTCAAATCTAATACAAAAACCAAAAACAAATTTATTAGGTAAGCCAGAAAGTGCCTAACAATTATAAGTTATTGTTCTGACATTAAGTTTAGTGTTTTGCCCAATCGACTTCACAAACTCTCCAGGGTGTCATGAAATATTATCTTTCTCACATGCGACACAAGTATTTTAATTATTAAAAGAAGTTATTACAGTCCATTTTGAAAACCTTAACTTAAAATATTATTAATGGCAAAGAGGAAAAATTCCAGTACAGTGTAATAATCATATGTTAGCAAGGCTGATATCCCTCTCATAGAACATTCCGATGCCCTACTGAGTGTCATGCCATTAACTTAAACAAATCATTCACTCTCATCCCTAAAGAGGAAAATCCAAACTAAGATAGGTGAAGTCCTGACCAAGTGGTAAGTGAAAGTTTGTCCCTTGGGAACATGAGGCTAAAGTATTTGACCACTGAATTTCCTTTTTGCATTTCACTGTCACATTGATATTGATGAGAAATAATATTTTGAACACAAGCAGGAAGTGACCTCAGTTACAAAGGCATAAAGCCAACCTGGGTTATGGAGTTTTCAGACTCAAGATATCAACATGTGGGGTGGCTACGTGGCACAGTGGATAAAGCACTGGCCCTGGATTCAGGAGTACCTGAGTTCAAATCCGGCCTCAGACACTTGACATTTATTAGCTGTGTGACCTTGGGCAAGTCACTTAACTCCCATTGCCCCGCAAAAAAAAAAAAAAGCTATCAATATGCAATTTTTTTGTCATATACTTGATTCTGGTACTTAAAAATGCCACCTGAAAAAGAGGCCCCTTGCCATGAAAAACAAACAAACACTTCTTACCCACCAGCACTTACTAAGAGTATGCAGTTCAAGCACTGGAGGATGGTAGGGAGGACTCGAGTCCTGTCTGACAATTCATTCATTCAGCATATATTAAGGAACACACACACACACACACACACACACACACACACAATGTATATGTATACCCACATATTATATGTATGTAGATATAGATACATATACATACATTTACAAAAAACACATGCATATAGTATCTATGCATATACATGATACGCACATATTGGTAGGTGTGTGTATATATATATATACACATATATATGGGTGTGTATATGTATGTATGTGTGGGTACATATGTATAAATGCACAAATATAGGTGGCACTGGTGCAGTGAATAGAGCACCAGACCTGCAATCAGGGAGATCTGAGTTCAAATTTGGTTTTAGCAGGTCTTTTTTGTAGTGGCTAAGAATTGGAAATCAAAAGAATGCCCATAAATTGGGGAATGGCTAAACAATCTGTGATATAAGAAATGATAAGCAGGATGATTTCAGAAAAAACTGAAAAGACTTACATGAACTGATGCATGGTGAAGTGAGCAGAACCAGGAGAATGTTGTGCACAGTGAGCAATATTGTTTGATGAAGAACGGTGAATGAGTTAACTATTCTCAGCAATACAATAATCTAATACAATCCCAAAGAACTAATGATAAAATATACTATCCACCTCAAAAGAATGAATGATATTGGATTGAACAAAAGATTGAAACATGCTAGTTGTTTCCTTCTTTCTTCGTTCTTTCTTTCTTTTTCTCTTTCTTGGCTTGCGTTCGTGGCTTTTCTTTCTTTCTTTCTTTATTTCGTCGTGTTCTTTCTTTCTTTCTTTCTTTCTTTTCTTCGGTCTTTCTTTCTTTCTTCTTCTTTCTTTCTTTTCTCTTTCTTTCTTTCTTCTTTCTTTCTTTCTTTCTTCTTCTTCTTCCTTCCTTCCTTCCTTCCTTCCTTCCTTCCTTCCTTCCTTCCTTCCTTCCTTCTTTCCTTCCTTTCTTTCTTCCTCTGTTTCTTTCTTTCACTTTATTTTTTATTTCTATGTAGTCTGGAAAGATACCATTTCCATGGACAAAAAAGTGGTATACTTAACCTTTTTGTTTGTGTCCTGGACCCCTTTGGCATTCTGGTGAAGCTATGGACCCTTTTCTCATATAAATGCTTTTAAATGCATAAAATAAAACATATAGGAATATAGAGGAAAACAACTACATTAAG
Organism: Dromiciops gliroides; assembly: GCF_019393635.1. Taxonomy (NCBI): domain Eukaryota; kingdom Metazoa; phylum Chordata; class Mammalia; order Microbiotheria; family Microbiotheriidae; genus Dromiciops; species Dromiciops gliroides. The sequence continues at coordinate 266,654,211 of NC_057865.1, forward strand.
ACAGTTTATCAAAATCTTAGGGAAAAAAAAACAATTCAATACTCCTTGTACCTAATTATGCAACATATGGAATAGTGTGCTCTATTCTAGAGAACTTCAGGAGGAATACTACCAGAATAGTAAGTACCACACCTTCAGAGGGCTGTGGTCCTGAATAGACATGTGTGTCTGAGCAGAGGAATGAGGGGGATCAGTGGTGGTATGAGAGCTATCTCCAAGGACTAGAAAAGTCAATCAGTCAATCAATATTTATTAAATCAGTATGTGCCTTTCACTGTGCTAAGTCCTGGGGATAAAATAAAGCAAACAAAACAAACCAAAACCAAACATCCCCCAAAACAAAACAAAAAAACTCAACCAAACAAGCAAACGAAACCCAAAAGACAGTTCCTGCCCTTAAGGAGCTTAAAATCCTCAGGGGAAAGTAAGACTAGGAAGGAGCATGTAATGAGAGGTTCATAGATTTGGACCTGGAAGGGGCCAAGGCCATCTAGTCTCTCCCTCCCTGACTCCGTTGGACAGAGGGGAAAATAGGTCAGGGCGTTAAGTGACTTTTTTCAGTTTACACAAGCAGTAAGGCATTATCAGGGTTAGGATTCGAATCCAGATCATCTACCTAGAGCCAGCATTCTCACTTATTCTTCTTGGCCCTACAGAGGGTAGAGCTAGAAGCAATGGCTAAAAGAGGCAAATTTTAGATTGTTTCAAAGAGGAAAAGAAGGGGCAGCAAGGTGGATCAGGGGATAGAGCACCAGCCCTGGAGTCAGGAGGACTTGAGTTCAAATCTGGCCTCAGACACTTAGTTAGCTGTGTGACCCTGGGCAAGTCACTTAACCCCAATGGTAAACAATCTCCCCCTAAAGAACCCCCAAACGCATCTGCAGTGAGAGCTTTCTCAGTGTAGGATGGGGAACTTTGGTAGGTAATGAATTCTTCCTCTCTGGATGTCTTCAAACAAAGTCCATTTGTTAGATGTGTTGTTGTGGGAGTTCTTTTCCAGTTGGACTATCTGGCTACTGAAGTCCCTTCCAGCTCTCAAATTTTGTAACTCTATATTTGTTGTTGATTTTGTTTGGTCATTTATAGCTATGTCTGACTCTTTGGGACTCTATTTGGGGTTTTCTTAGGAGAGATTCTGTAGTACTTTTCCATTTCCTTCTCCAGCTCATTTTACAGATGAGGAAACTAAGGCAAATAATAAGTGACTTGTCCAGGGTCACACAGACAGTAAGTTTCTGAAGCCAGATTTGAACTTAGGTCTTCCTAATTCCAGGCCCAGCACTCTTATGTATCATGGCACTTAGCTGAATTTTAACAAGCATTTTTTTTTTTTTTTGGTGAAGCAATTGGGGTTGAGTGACTTGCCCAGGGTCGCACAGCTAGTAAGTGTTAAGTGTCTGAGGTCGGATTTGAAGTCAGGTACTCCTGAATCCAGGGCTGGTGCTCTATCCACTGCGCCATCTAGCGGCCCCTATTTTAACAAGCATTTAATCAATGTTTTTGTTTTTGTTTTTAACAACTATTTAATCAAGCAAGGAGGATGTGAGCTAGGACAAAGTCAATAGTGTCAAGATATGGGCTTAAAAATTCTCATGATAAGGGGCAGCTAGGAAGCATAGTGGATAAAGCACTGGCCCTGGATTCAGGAGGACCTGAGTTCAAATCCTACCTCAGACGCTTGACACTTAAACTAGCTGTGTGACCCTGGGCAAGTCACTTAATCCTCATTACCCTGCCCCCCCCCCAATTCTCATGATATCTCACATAAGTTTTATGCCCTTTCTGAAAGAAGACTTGGGTTCAAATCCTGCCTCAGCTTCTTCATTATTGACAGTATGACTTTGGGTAAATCATTTAACCTTTCCTGTCTTCAATTCCTACTTTCCTGATGGCCTCTTAGGCCCCTTCCCCTCTAAACTGATGATCCTTTGAAGGGTAGTGGGGCCTCCCTATTACTATATAGGAACACCCAGGTATGTGATGGCCCAACTCTAGCCAAGTCCCTACAGACCATGTCAACATCTCAACATCACAGAGAAGGAAGCTTTTGTATAGTCTGCAGTGCTCTTTCGGTTTATTCTTCTCTGAAAAGAAAAGCCAACATCTCTTTCAGTGGGTGGACACATTTCCTTTCTACAATCACTCCACTTAAGCACAAAAGAAAGACTGTTCCCATATCTTTCTCTCCATTAAGCACATGTGGGATGGGGGGAGACCCACACAAACAACCCTCCATTTGCTACATTTTTCCCTTACACTTAAAACATAATTTTCCTGTAAACAGAATGATTAACATGGCATGTTGCCAAATGATTTCTAAGTAGTGTACATTAGAGGTAAAGCTCCCCACTCCCATTTCAGATTCACAATGAGTTTCTATTTCCCTTTATTTCTTTTCTTCTATTTTCCAATGGCAGCATTCCATTACCTGCCCACCAATGATCTCCATCCTGCTTTGGAGATGGAGAATGGGCTCTCTGACTCATTAGGTCTTTTGACAATGGTGATGTCAGGGGAGGGGGCAGAATCTTACTGATAGCAGGAAGTGTTGTTTTCTTAATCTCACCCTCCCCCCCCCAAAAAAAACAAAAACAAAAAACAAAACAAAACAAAAAACAAAGAGAAAGTTGGTTTCAAAATCAACCACTTTGCAGATAGGATGTCCTCTCTTTGATCTAGCCACCTTCCAAGAAAGTCCAGGAAATGGACGAATGGTATCCTTCAAGGGGAGAAAAACAACAGTATTATTCATTAGACAGTCAGCCTTGAGTTCAGATGCCTTTTTTTAAAGCCTGTTTGAGGTTCATTCCCTTTTTTCTTTCCTCCCTGATGTCTTTAATTGTCCTATCTCCTCTTTAATGTTTTGGGTATTAACACCCCATGGCAGTGAGGATAGAAAAAGCTACCTTGATCGCTCCCCTGGAGCCCTTGTGGACTAGTTGGGTGCTGAGGCATGAATAATATCACTTCAAGGTCAGGCTCCTTCTCCTCTCCTGGGGCTTCCTTTCCTCTTAGCAGGGAATTATGATGTTTCTTATCAGAATGATAATTGCAATGAGGAGACATGCTGTTTTCACTAATCCGAAATCCCAGTGACTATGGTAGCGACAGGGTGAAGGACTGCACCCAAGCTATGTCTACCACTTGGGTTAAATATACCAGCCTATCCCAAGCAGCCTCATCTTAACAGCTGCTAAATTACTTGCCTCCATTAATTGCAGCTGTGGAAAAGCCAAGGCAACAGTTTAATAGCTTGCCTACTTGCTTGCCACCTTTCATTGCCCTGCATATAGCAAACTAGTGTACGAGTATTACAAATGGCAGAGCAGTGAAGTTGATTTAAAGCACCCTCTAGCTAGGCTCCTGGCAGCTGGAAAGAAAGAGAGGCCTATTTCACTGTCCCATCATTTCTAATGATGCCACCAAAATGAATTTGAGGAATCACTTCTCAGGACCACTAAATCAGTATTAGTGCATAGGGCTAGGTTTGTAACTCTTTTTTAAGGGGATGCTTTGTTAATATTATTATCATTATCATTGTTGTTGTTATTGTTATTATTATGGTTATAGAGATGGACAATCTTTTAAAGATACAGTATGTTCAATGAGAGACAGTGTTGCACAGTGGTCAGAGGATCAGCTGTGGAGTCAGGAAGACCTGAGTGCAGGTCTTCTACTTTCTGGTATATATCTCTATCATCTCTATCTCTATCTCTATCTCTGTCTCTGTCTCTGTCTCTGTCTCTATCTCTCTATATATAATCTTTATCCACATCCATATCCACATCTATATTTGTATCTGTATCCATATCTGTATCTGTATCTATATATATTTATATGTCTCTCTATATACACATGCATATATAATATATAGCATATACATGCATATATATAATATGTATATATATACACATACAGTGTGTATATAGTATTATATACATACATACACATACACATGTGTATATTTGTATGTGTGTATGTATATGTGTGTGTATTGCATGAAGGACCATGGGGAAATCACTTAATTTCTCAGTGCCATAGGTAACTCTAAGATTTTAAATTTCATTGCTTCAGAGAGTTTCACAGATCCCTCTCTCTCTCTCTCTCAAAATACACATATAGATATATGTGTATATATATACATATCAATTCATAGAATATATATATATATAACATGCATATATGTATTTATGCCATGCAAAAACATTTTTACAAGTGTTAGTATCACACTCTCATTTGTCAGTCCCTAGAGAGTCAGTCAATAAACATTTATTAAGCACCTACTGTATGCCCAAGTACTGTGTCAAGTGCTGAGGATACAAAAAGAATCAAAAGAAATTCCTTGCCCTCAAGGTGCTAACAATCTATCTAGGAAGTCACTAAGCAAACCAATATGTACAAACAATCCATATGCAGAATGAATAGAAAATAATTAACAGAGAGGAAGTTCTAGAATTAAGAGGGTTGGGAAAGACTGGGTAGAAATTGGGATTTTAGTTGGGACTGGAAAGAATCCAGAGAAGCCAGGAGACAGAAATGAGGGAGGAAAACATTCCAGGCATGGGACACAGTCAGAGGAAATATTCAGAGGTGAGCTATGTAATGTCTTGCTCATGGAGAGGCAAAGAGACCAGTGTCACTGGATTGAAGAGTGCATAGTGGGAGGTAAAGTGGAAGACTGGAAAGTTCAGGGGGAGCTATGGTTTGAAGGGATCTGAATGCACTTGGAAATGATAGGGGATCCTTGGAATTTATTGAGTAGGGAAATAGCCTAACTGGACCTACTAGGGAAGTTAGGAGGGGAGGATGGTTAAGATGGGTTCAGTTTTGGACATGTTGAATCAAAAATGTCTACTGGAATCCAGTTCAAGATACCTGAAAGGCATTTGGAGATGTGAAATGGGCAGTTCCCAGAGAAGTCAGGGCAGGATAGGCAGGTCTGAGAATCAAGAGTGTGGAGATAGAATTAAACTCATAGGAGCTGATGATATTGTTGAATGAAATAGTATAGAGCAAGAAAAGAAGAGGGCCCAGGCTAGAGGCCTCTTGGATACTTATTGTAAATGGGTATGATCAGGATGATGATCCAGCAAAGGAGACTGAGAAAAATTGGACCAATAAGTAGAAAGAGAATTAGGAGATAGTGTTGTCCTGAAGTCTAGAGAGAATCATATCATATCAAGTTGGGAGTGATCAACAGGACCAAAGGCCACTGAGTAGTCTAATAGAATGAAGAGTGAGAAAAGATCATTGGGCTTGGCAATCAATAGAGCCTTGGTAACTTTGGAGAGAGTAGTTTTGGTGGAATATGGAGGACAGAAGCTGTTTTGTAAGGAGTTAAGAAGAGAGTAAATAATGGAGAAAACTATTATCAACAGTGTTTTTTCAAGAAGTTTAATCATAAAATGCAAAAGAAATATAGCATAGGGCAGCTAGGTGGTGCAGTAAAGTGCCAATCCTGGATACAGGAGGACCTGAGTTCAAATCTGGCCTCAGACACTTGACACTTACTAGCTGTGTGACCCTGGGCAAGTCACTTAACCCTCATTGCCCTGCAAAACAAACAAAAGAAATATAAGATGATAGACATCAAGTGAAGGGGTTTTTGCTTGTTTGTTTTTGAAGAAGGGAGAGATATGGGCATGTTTATTAGGCACTAGTAGTTATGGAGAGATTGAAAATAAATAACAGAATAGGGATGGATGACAGAGGAGGCAACCTATTAGAGGAGACTGGAGGTTTAGAACTCTATTTGCTACACTATCTGTCATCAGTTAGAAGTAGCATTTGCATCGTCTTGGAGGTACACCATGCCATAAAGGGTATGATTTGGGGAAGGGAGAAGCTAGGAATGTGATGGAGCTGCTACCTTGTGGCAGGTTTCCTAGTTTCTGTACATTCCCTTTCTTTCAGTGTGAAAGAACAGTAAAGTGGGGACCCCCTCACTCAGTCTTCAGAATGAGAGTGATGATAACTTGCTTGATCTTCCATAGGAAGGATTCCCACTCAGGAATTGTCGACCCAGTAGCTTTGAGGTCCCTTCTAGATCTGAGTTCCTTAGATCTGGGTTCACATGTTCATATAATTTAGAAATGGAAGGAAGCTAAGAGAACAATAAACCCCACTTTACAGAGGAGGAATATCAAGATGAAGAAGGTGAAGAGACCAAAGGTCTCACAGAATCACTGATGCTGAACACAGATCCTATTTCTTCCATCCACCCATTAAAAAAGTGTGTGTGTGTGAAGGATAATAACAAAATAACATATACAGTGATTGCTCTTACAGCTTCTGAATGAATAATTTTAATGAGAGGAAAACAACCACCTCCTGAGCAATCCCATTTGATTTTGGGATAACTCTAATGGTTAGGAAGGTGGTTTGAATCAACTTCACCACTCCCCTCTTCCCCACAATCATATCATTCCCCACCCTTCACTCCTTCCTCCCACTTCAGTATTTTCCAGCCAAATAGCAAAGCCAAGATTGGAACCATGGTCCTCTGGTTTGAACTCTCTCCACCTCATTGTGATTGTAGCCCAGCTCTGTTTGCAAGGATTTCTAAGACCTCATGCAAATCACTTACCTGTTCTGAACCCATTTCTTTCTTTGTTCAATGTGGGGTTTGGTGCAGATTGCATCTAAGGACAATTTCATCTGTAACATTTGATTTTCTATATCCTGTCATGCCTTCTAAAATAGTTAATTGGTCAAAAGTCAACAAGGATTTATTAAGTGCTCACAATGTGCCTGGCCCTGTGCTTAAACATTGGTATTATAAGGGAAGGCACAAATAGTCTTTGCCTCCAAAGAGCCCACAGTTTAGTGGTCTGTGAACTTTTTTTTTTTTAACATAATTAACTGTATTTTAATATCATCAATATCCTTTGTAATCCTATACATTTGAAGAGGTTATTCTGAGAAAAGCTTCATAGACTTATCAGACAGTCAAAAGGGGTCATCACACACACACACACACACACACACACACAAAGGTTAAGAACACTTCTGTTGTTTTGTTGTTGTTCACCCTTCATTCTTAAAGAGGACCAATGACATCATATCTTGACTTGCAAGTGAGTTGAATTTAAGTGAGGCAGAGCTGTGCAGAGTCATCAGTCTCACTCTCTCCTCCAGAGTCATCACAGTTCAATGGCAAGACAGGACAAAATGACTGGTGATGGCCCAGCACCCCTTTTCTAAGGGGAGGTAGAAAGATAGAAAAATCAGTCAATAAGCAATTATTAAGCACTTATACCTATAGGAAAGCAGCTAGATAGCTTAGCGGATAGAATACCTGACCTGGAATCAGGAAGACCTAAGTTCAAATCCAGGCTCATACACTTACTAGTTGTGTGACCCTATGGATGTAGTTACTTAATCCTGCTTGCCTCATTTTCTTCATCTGTAAAATAATATGGAGAAGGAAATGGCAAACCACTCCAGTGTATTTGCCAAGAAAGCCCCAAATGGAGTCAGGAAGTGTCAGACGTGACTGAAATGACTTCAAAACAAACATTTGTGGAAACTGTACTAAGCACTGATGTCACAAAGAAAGGGAAAGCCCATCCCTGACCTCAAAGAACTTAGTCTAATAGGGAGACTATATGTAAAGCTATACAAACACACACATGCACACACACACACACACACACACAAACACAGACGCATACACATACACACAAAATATTTGCAGGATAAATAGCACATAATCGCAGAGGGAAGGAGAGTGGAGGGAGATCCAGGTAAAAACTTCCTACAGAAGCTGGCATTTGAGCTGAGTCTTGAAAGGAAGCCAGATATAGACACAAACAAACAAACAAAAAACTGTGATAAAGGACAGCCTATGAAAAGACAAGGAGTTGGGGTGTACTGTTGCGTGAGAGAGCCACAGGTAGGCCAGTGTTGTTGGATTGTAAAGTACATGGAGGGAATTACAGAAGGGATTCCAGAAGCCTGGAAAGGTAAGTCGGGGCCAGGTTGTGAAGGGATTTAAATGCCAAATAAAAAAGATTATTTCTGATGCTCCTTCGATTGCAAATATAACGATATTTGCATCTGCCTAGTGCTTGCCTGGCACTTTGAAAAGGCTTTGGAGTTAATCTCTTAGACTTAAAAGACCCAGAAGGCAAAGAGGTTGCATTCAAGGCCAGGACATCCTTTGGCCTACTCACCTTCTCACTTAGTAACTGAGATTCTGATGGTGTCCTTTTGTGAAGTGGATGAGAATTAATAACGCCATGAAGTTAGACCAGACCTAAGGAATGTAGGATTTAATGATTGGAAAGAATTAGAGACACAAAGAGGGTAATTGGGCTGTCCAACTTGCTAGTTTTTCTTCTGACCCCCCCCCCCAAGTCCCCAGTGTTTCATGGAGAACATTTTGCACAGCAAGGAATTTGTTTGCTTAATTCTCCCAAGACCTGGAGGAAAGCTTTAGAACTCAGAGGTTGCTTATCACAGAGTATTTCTCACTCAACAAGTTGGCTGCCTTTCTTTGTAATAAGGTGTCCAAGCATAAGAAACAGTTTCCTGCTTCCAAGGACCCATAGGACTTCCTTCTTTGATAAGAATTCACTGGCATCCTTCCAAGACCTGCTCCTGCCAATGGAGGAAGACGTGGCCCATGGCAGAAAGAAGAATTGGGAGAGAAAAAAAAGGTAAATTTCTTGCGTTCCCAAGTTTTAGCAGAATTATAGGATCACAGATTTATATCTGTAAGGGACCTTAGAGGTCATTCAGTCACATTCTGACTTTATGGCTGAGGGAACTGAAGCCCCCAAAATGAGAGAATTAATATTTGATCTCACATTTCAACTCCTTGCATTCTTGTCATTGGAATGTTCTTTAGGTTTCACGTGAAGAACTAGTCTGAAAATCTTCCTACACGCAAATGTATCTGAGTTAGATATTAAGTTCATTTGAGAGTAGTTTGGACATCATCCCCAATTTGTTGTCATTGATGTTCAATAATTTCTGACTCTTTGTGATCCCATTTGGAGTTTTCTTGGCAAAGATACTGGAAGAGTTTGCCATTTTACAGATGAGGAAACTGAGGGAAATAGGGGTAAGTGTCTTGCCCAGGGTCAGACAGCTAGAAAATGTAAGATTTGAACTCACATCTTCCTGTCTCCAGGCAAGGTAATCTATCCACTGTGCTACCTAACTGCCCTATTTTACAGAGGAGGAAACCAAGATTCAGTGATTTGAATGTATGTATATGCACATATAGCACTTATATGTATAGATTAAAGCAGAGAGATTGTTGTCTTATGGTCTCTAGCCACTGTTTCCCTGTATGCATTGTCTTCCTCATTTAAAAAAAAAAGTGAGCTCCCTGAGGATAGTAACTGTTTTCATTTTTGTAATTTCCTTACTAGTACTTGGTACAGTTCCAGGCATATAGTAAACACTCAATAATTTTTTTTGGGGGGGAGTGGCTGAGGCAACTGGGGTTAAGTGACTTGCCCAGGGTCACATAGCTGGTGTCAAGTGTTTGAGGCCGAATTTGAACTCAGGTCCTCCTGAATCCAGGGCCAGTGTTTTATCCACTGTGCCACCTAGCTGCCCCCTCAATAAATGGTTTTTAATTTATTCTTTCCAGAATATAAATTCCTTGGGAGAAAGGACCAGATATTTTTTTAATCTTTGAGTCCCTAGTATCTACCTAGCATAGTGTCATAAACTTTGCAAATTTCTGTTGAATTGAATTCCAAGTCTCTTTCTGACAATAGCTGGGTAATCTCAGGCAAGACACTTAATGTCTCTGAAATAGAGAGAGAGAGATGAAGAGGAAATATATGATAGATGATAGTAGATGTAGAGATAGATATAGGTATATATACATATATATACATAGAGAGATGGATAGACATGTATGTATACATGCATATATAAACACATGTATATATGTATACACATATGTACATTACATTCACAAAACAAAATGCATAGAATTCCAAAGGAAGTTAATTGTGTTGAAATACAGCTATTAAAATTTATTTTTAAGAAAAAAGCTCACAGACCATAGGTTAAACACTCCTTCCCTACATCATAGATAAAACATAGACAGGTACTTGTTTAATAGAATTCAGTGTCCTGTTTGTGATAGAATGTGTTAGGTCTGGAGATAGGGGAGTTTGAAGAGATCGGGGATACAAGGGCGGCAGCTAGGATTGTCAAGGTGTGATTGGCAGAGTAGACCCGGAGTCAGGAAGTACTGAGTTTGAAACCTACTAATGTCAACAATAATAACTGATATTTATAAAATGCTCACTAAGTGCTAGGCGCTATGCTAAGCACTTTACAATTATTATTTTATTTGATCATCGCAACAGTCCTAGGACCTCAGACAACTTACTAGCTGTTTGATCCTGAGAAAGTCACTTTTCCTCTACCAGGATCAGTCTTCTCTTTTGTAAAATGCGGATAATAGTAGTACAGAACTGTGAAGAGCAAATGAATGTGGGAGTCTTTTGCAACCTTAAAATTATATGTAAATGATATTATTATTTTTGCTATTGCAATTATCCTTATTATCACATGAAAACAAACACCCCAGACCTTAGACTAAGAGGAAGTGTTTGACTTTTTTTTAAAGACCCCCAAAATGCTTTCTACATAGGAAGTGATCAGTACCCATTGATCAAGATTGGAGTTGGGGTGATTTGTGATCTAGTGCCTGCCCAGATTTTTTAACAGTTTTCTCCCTTTATAGAACAAGGAGCATGGCCAGAGGATGTACTAATCTGCTGCACTGGGAGCCCTATTGGGGCTGCTGCTGGACCTGATGACCTCCATCAGTGGACTTGTGTTCAGTTTCTGACTGGATCTCATTTGTCTTGGTTTTCCTGTTGCTTATCTCTCAGTTCAGCTCATGCTTCTGTCTGTCTACCACTTCCTATGTCCTCCAATAGCTGGCAATGCCTGATTCCCACCCTTTTCCTGCAGACTCTACTGGCACAAGGGTTTCTTTCCTCTGACCCTTTGCTTTCTGACCACCATTTGCTACTGATTCTTGATACTCAGTTTCCTTCTTCATAAAATGAAGACATTTTCGTGATCTCAAGCAAGTGGCTCAGTAACCACTGCATAGCCCACAGTGACTGTGTAGCCCTGATAAGTGTAAGGGAGTTAAAAGTAAGAGCCCAGAATATGAGAAAAATAACTGATGGGAAGGGGGAATGAAGAAAGGTGGGAGAGATATTGAGAAAACATAGTGCGACTCAGTCTAGAGAAAACTGACTCGAGAGGCAGAGGAGTTGGGTTCAAATCCTGCTTGTGATCCTTACTATATGTGTGTCCTTGGGAAAGTCACTTGACCTCAGTTTACTTAACAAGTCATTGAAGGTGAGACTTAGTTTTGTCACCTATAAAAGGAGGAGATCATAGATCAATGGAATAGGCTAGGCTCAGGAAATGCAGTAGTAAATGAAACTAGTAATGTAGTGTTTGATAAACCCAAAGACTCCAGCTTCTGGGATAGGAACTCAGTATTTGACAAAAACTGCTGGGAAAACTGGAAGATAGTATGGCAGAAATTAGGCATAGACCAACATCTTACACCTTATACTAAAATAAGGTCAAAATGGATACACGATTTAGACATAAGAGGTGATACCATAGGTAAATCAGGAGAGAAAGGAATAGTCTACCTATCAGATCTTTGGAAAGGAAAACAGTTTATGACCAAACAAGAGATAGAGTATATTATAAAATGCAAAATGGATGATTTTGATTACATTAAATTAAAATTTTTTTGTACAAACAGAAGCAATGCATCCAAAATTAGAAGGGAGGCAGAAAGCTCAGAAACAATTTTTGTGGCCAGTACTTCTGATAAAGGCCTCATCTCTAAAATATATAGGGAATGAAATCAAATTTATAAGAATCCAAGTCATTCCCCAATTGAGAAATGGTCAAAGGATATGAACAGGCAGTTTTCTGATGAAGAAACTAAAGCTATCTATTCCCATATGAAAAAATGCTCTAAATCTCTAATGATTAGAGAGATGCAAATTAAAACAACTCTGAGGTACCACCTGACACCTATCAGATTAGCTAAAATGACAAAGAAGGAAAATAATAAACGTTGGAGAAGCTGTGGGGAAATTGGAACACTAATGCATTATTGGTGGTGCTGTGAACTGATCCAACCATTCTGGAGAGCAATTTGGAACTATGCCCAAAGGGCGATAAAGCTGTCCATACCCTTTGACCCAGCAATACCACTTTTGGGTCTTTTTCCCAAAGAAATCATGGAAAGGGGAAAGGGACCCACATGTACAAAAATATTTATAGCTGCTCTTTATGTGGTGGCAAGGAATTAGAAGTTGAGGAGATGCCCATCAATTGGGGAATGGCTGGACAAGTTGTGGTATATAAATACAATGGAATACTATTGTGCTGTAAGAAACGATGAGCAGGGGGAGTTCAGAGAAACCTGGAGGGACTTGCGTGGGCTGATGATGAGTGAGATGAGCAGAACCAGAAGAACATTGTACACAGTATCATCAACATTGAGTGTTGATCCACTGTGATGGACTATATTCTTCTCACCAATGCAATGGTACAGAAGAGTTCCAGGGAACTCATGATAGAAGAGGATCTCCAAATCCAAGGGGGAAAAAAAAGAACTGTGGAGTATAGATGCTGATTGGACCATACTATTTCTTTCGTTTTTGGTGCTGTTGTTTTTTTTCTATTTTGAGGTTTTTCATCATTGCTCTGATTTTTCTCTTATAACATGACTAATGCAGAAATAGGATTAATGTTATTATGTGTATATAACCTATATCAGATTACCTGCTGTCTAGGGCAGGGAGGAGGGAGGGAGAAAAATCTGAAATTGGAAAGCTTGTATAAACAAAAGTTGAGAACTATTTTTACATGTTATGGAAAAAAAATAAAATTAATTAATTAATTAATTAGAAAAAAGGGAGGAGATCAGATTAGATAGCTTCTAATGTCCCTTCTAGTTTTTTTTTTTTTTTTTTTTTTTTTAGTGAGGCAATTGGGGTTAAGTGACTTGCCCAGGGTCACACAGCTAGTAAGTGTTAAGTGTCTGAGGCCGGATTTGAACTCAGGTACTCCTGACTCCAGGGCCGGTGCTCTATCCACTGCACCACCTAGCTGCCCCTCCCCTCTAGTTTTAAACTCTATGACTTATAATTTTATATTCATCAACTGTAACATTTAAAGTGAAATCCATTTCCAATTAGGATGATTAATGCCTTTTTAATTTTTTTAAATGGTGACATCCTGTTCACTAAGATTACAAATTCCAAATGCTTTTTCTTGCAGATTCTAAATTACCAATGAGATAAGGACTTTCCTTATAGTAATACATACAAGTTATAATATAGCCTAGGGCAGTATTACAAATGAAGTACCAATGATCCAAAATTGACTGGTTAGAATTTTCAAAAAGCATGTGTACACACATCTAGAAACTCAATAGTCAAGGAGATGTGAATTAAGTGATTTGTCCAAGGTCACACAACTAGTGTGACCAGAAGGGGCTTTAAATTCAGTTCAATTCCACAGAGATTTATTTGAAAAAAAAAAATCTACTATGTAAAACATTGTAAGTGTTTGAGGATACAAAGAAAATAAAAAAAAGAAGCAGTCTCTGCCCTCAAGGGTCATGCATGGTGCTCAATGTTATACATATTTTATATCTTAAATAGCTTTCCTTTATTTTGCTAAATATTAAATATTTCCAAATTATGTAAAAATTGATTTTTAAAAAAATTTGAGTTCCAAATTCTCTCCCTTCTTTTCTCTCCCCATTTTTAGAAGGCAATTTGCTATTGATTATGCATGTGAAGTCATGCAGAACTTTCTCATATTGGTCATGTTGTAAAGGAAAATGAAGACCCCCCGAAAAACCCAAGAATAATCATGAGAGTCAAAAAATACATACTTCAAACTGCAATCCGAATCCATCAGGTCTTCTTTGGAGGTGGATAGAAATTTTCATCATCAATCCTTTGGAATTGTCTTGGATCACTGATTTCTGAGACTAGCTAAGTCATTCATAGTTGATCATTGTACAGTATTGATATCACCATGTACAATGTCCTCCTGGTTCTGCTCACTTCACATTGTGTCAATTCATGTTGTCTTCACAGATTTTTCTGAAGTCATCTTGCTCATCATTTATTGTATTTTTATTCTTATTTTTTTAGGGCAATGAGGGTTAAGTGACTTACCTAGTGTCACACAGCTAGTGTCAAGTGTCTGAGGCCGGATTTGAACTCAGGTCCTCCTGAATGCAGGGTCAGTTCTTTTATCCACTGCACCACCTAGCTGCCCCTCTGCTCATTATTTCTTAGAGCACAATAGTATTACATCAAAATTATATACTACAGCTTATTTAGCCATTTCCTAATTGATGGGCATACCCTCAGTTTCCACTTCTTTGCCACCACAGAAAGAGGTGCTATAAATATTATTGTATAAGTAGGTCCTTTTCCATTTTCTTTGATCTCTTTGAGATATAGATTTAGTAGTGGTATTGCTGGGTCAAAGGGTATGCATAGTTTTAAAGATCTTTTGAGGTAGTTCTAAATTGTTCCCCAGAATGGTCAGACTAGATCACAACTCCACCATGTCCCAATTTTTCCACATCCCCTCCATCATTTATTTTTCTTTTCTGTCATGTTAGCTTGAATCAATCTGAAGGTATGAAATGGTATCAGAGCTGTTTTAATTTGCATTTCTCTGATCAGAAGTGATTTCGAGCATTTTTTTTATGTGACTATTGATGGCTTTGATTTCTTCTTTTGAAAACTGCCTGTTCATATCCTTTGATCATTTATCAACTGGAAATGGCTCTTAATTTTTTATTTTTTACAAATTTGGCTCAGTTCCTGATATATTTGAGAAATGAGACCTTTGCTGTAAGTTCTACCCCCTCCAAGCTTGCTGTTTTCCTTTTAATTTTTGTTGTATTGGTTCTGTTTGTGCAAAAGCATTTTAATTTCATGTAATCAGAACTATCCATTTCACTTCCCTTAGACTGAAGGCATGTTTCACCCTAACCATTCTTGGATCTGCCACTCCAGAATTTAATTTGAGGCATTATTTTAAAGTTGTTTGGAGAAGAATGTTGGAACAGTTCAGCTGAGTGTTTTCTCTGCCATATTGGTTCTGCACATGGAAGTCTATATTTTTATATTATTATGTAATTATTATATAGAATTATTACATGTGGTTATGCAATTATAGATCATTATATAATTATGTAATACAATTATCACATATAACATATTTATTTGCTTATTGATTAATCAATTGATTAATTTCTTTGTTTGTTTCATCCTTTCTTCTTATTTGATCTTCACAGCAGCCCTGGGAGATAAAATTTTAAATCCAACTTCAAACACTTAGTGGCTTTGTGACCCTAAGCAAGTCACTTATTCTTTGTCTTATTTGATTTCCTCACTTGCAAAACAGGGATAAGAACATTCTCCTATCCACAATGGTTATTGTTAGGATTAAATGAGGTAATATTTGTAAAGCATTTTGCAAACTCTAAAGCACTACACAAATACTAGCTATTATATATATTATATATATGTATATATGCACATAAATGTATATATTATCTATAACAATAATAATAGCTAACATTTATATAGTATGTGCCAAGTATCATGCTAAATGCTTTACAATTTTGATCTTATTTGTTCCTCACAACAACCCTGGAAGGTAGGTGCTATTATTATTACTAGTTTTTAGATAAGGAAACTGAGGCCAACAGAAATTAAGTGACTTGTCCAAGGTCACATGACTAGCAAGAATCTGAGATCAGATTTGAACTCAGGTCTTTCTGACTGCAGGTTTACTACCATAGCATAAGTTCCTTGAAGGCAAAGATTGTTTCATTTTTGTCTTTCTGTCCTCATTGCCTAGTCTGGAGCCTGGCTCATAGAGGGTCGGTCATAAAAGCTTATCAATTGGCCTAGTAATTCTAAGTTGCTCTATATGGTGCTATAGACATGGATATATGTAAAGTGAAGTTCCTGCCCTTGAAAGGCTCACATCATATTAAACATTAATTAACCAAATAAGCATAAGCCATCATATCCTAAGTTCTAAATGAATGCCCGGATTTAAAGTGCTAGAGGAGTTCTGAGGTAGGAGCAATCATTGGGGGGAGGGGGGAGGGAAAGGAGATCTCTAAGACCTTACTCAGGTGAGGGGATTTGCACTGGGCCCTAGACAAATGTTTTGAACTTAATTTTAGCAAGATGAAAGATGGAAGTAATCTTGAATTAAGCCATTGCAAAGTTTTGGAAGTTTTTTTTTAGAGGGCGGTGGATAGAGCACTGGGCTTGGAATTAGGAAGACTTCTCTTGCAGAGTTCAAATCTAGCCTCAGATATTTACTAGCTGTGTGACCCTGGGCAAGTCACTTAACCCAGTTTGCCTCAGTTTCCTCATGTGTCAAATGGGCTGGAGAAAGAAATGGCAAACAATTCCAATAAGGAAACCCCAAATGGGGTCACAAATAGGATGCGGCTGAAATGACTGAACAACAACAAATTTATCTTCTGGTATTATCTACATTAGGAAAGCAATTTGCAGCAATAAGGAATTCCCAGTTTTACCTACCTATTAGCATATTCCCCGTTACAATTTTTCTGTGCCTGAGAAAAATCCTATTCTTTCCTGTATAGATGGCATCTCCTATTGGCATAGAATGGGGCAGATGTTATGTAACATACTTCTGTTCTTACAAAATTCTCCAATTCTTGAATGTTGGAAGCCTGAATGTGAAAAAAAAAAACAAAACACCTCTATGTATAGAGGAACTAAACCTGTGAATTTCTCATTTTTGGGAACTACCAAGTGAAGAAACTTTCCTTATCAGTGGACATTGGTACCTTCTCTTCAACTCATAGTCTTAGAGTGCTATAAGGTCAAATGACTTGTCAATCATCACTTTGTGGTGAATGCCTGATGGTCTTCCTGGTTTTAAGACAGATGCTCTAGGTATTACACCATGAGGCACCTTTATTTCTGTGGACATAGAGATATACAGTTAAGGACATGCTGTTGTTGTTATTGTTGAGTCATTTTGGTTGGAATGACTCTTTATGACCCCATTTGGGTTTTCTTGGCAGAGGTATTGAGTGGCTTGCCATTTCCTTTGTCCAGATAATTTTACAGGTGAGGAAACTGAGGCAAATGGGATTAAGTGACTTGCTCAGGATCATACAGTTAATGAGTGTCTGAAGCTGGATTAGAACTCAGGTTTTCCTGACTCCAAGCCTGGTACTCCATCATCTAATGTTCCACCTAGGTGCCATGCCATGTAGTTCTCTCTCTCTCTTTTCCTCTGTGTGTGTGTGTGTGTGTATGTATGTATAATTATTTCTAAAACCATTTGTAAGGGGCTCAAATTCTAGATATACTGTCTAAAATATCTAATGAGTGGCTGCCAATAAATTAGAAGCTTTAACAAGAGTATTTAAGTATTTATTAAAGAGCATTAGGATCTAATGATCAGAGACAAAGGTAAAAAACTAAGTATTTCTATGAGACCCCATCATCTGGCCTGCCATGGTGAGGTCAGGAACAAAAAGGACCAACACTTCCTCCTTCCTTCCAGAAGCTGCCTGTGAAACTGGGAACATCCCCCCCCCCCCCCCGCCCCCGCTGCCCAACACACACACAGCTCCAAGCTAATTGACTGGTAGCTTTGATAGATAGTACCCACAAGCAAACATCACTTCCCAATGCCAAGGAAAAGCCGCATGGCTTCCCCTCAGATGTCTTCTCCTCATGGCGGAGCTTTCCTACAGTAACTCTCCAGCAGGTGGCGTCATTCCAATCATTACACATTTTAATTTCTTATGAAACAAAAATCCAAAACAGTTTATGATTCCTACATCTTCAAACACACATGCATACTCACTGTACATCCAATACTGCACTAGATCATTAGCCATGATATTACTTGCTGATTAGTTGTTCTTTAGAAGGTAAAGGAAGAAAGACAATTTCTATTTGGGACAAGATTATGAGCAAAGGGTAAGAACTGTTTGCTAAAGTAGAAAAGTTGGAAACATTGGGAGGAGACTAACATGACATTTTGGCATTTATGCTAGGGGAATTTATCACCCAAATAAGCATTTGTTAACTTCCTATTATTTGACAGATAACTTACTTTTAGGTACTGAGACAGTTAGGTGTCACAGTGGATAGATAGCATGCCAGGTCTGGAGGCAGGAAGACTCATCTTCATGAGTTCAAATCTTGCCTCAGACACCTACTAGCTGTGTGACCCTGAGCAAGTCACTTAACCCAATTTGCCTCAGTTTCCTCATGTGTAAAAAGAGCTGGAGAAAGAAATGACAAACCACTCCTGGATCTTTGCCAAAAAAATCCCCAAATGGGGTCACAAAAAGTCAGACACAACTAAAACAATTGAACAACAAAAATTCAAGGTGCTGGAGACAGGAAGACAAAAATGGTACAGTTGCTGTCTTCAAGTTGCTTATAGATTCTCAGGGGAAATAAATATAAGAAAAACATTGTTGGGGATTGCTTGAATCATACCCCACATTTGGATTTTGTCAATTACAATGGAGGTTTTTCAAAGACTTCAGGGAAAGGAGAGGTAAGATACAATGAATTAAGTTTCTCCAGAAGTCAAATGAGGAAAGATCTAAAGTTCTCAGCAATAAAATCCTACTGATAAATTAACAACAGCAACAACAGCAGTAGCAACAGCAGAAGCAGCAACAATAACGAGCATTTATATAGTGTTTTAAGGTTTGAAACCCTTTGCAAATATTTTATTTTATTTTATCCTTACAACAACTGGGAGGCAAGTGCTATATTATCCTATTTTACAGAAACTGTGGCAGATAGGTTAAGTTACTTGCCTAGGGTCACATAGCTCATAAGCTCCTAAGTGTCTTTCTTTGGTTCTCATATGAGGTCTATTGTTCTATCCACCTAGCTGCCTAAGAGGAACCTGGTAAGAAAGGAAAAACAAAACGGGGGGGGGGCAGGGTAGAGTTGCCTAAAGAAATTAACATAGCAGTTTGTTAACCAAGTTAGCTTAAATATATGCACCCACACACATATACACATAGACACACAAGGTGTACAGAAGATAGAATCAAGGATAGGTAACTAAGGATGAATATGAAAGAGTGGCTTGGTCAGATAAAAATAATTATGGGGACTCTATAGCTGGTTAAAAGTAAGGAAAAGGACTTTTAAAAAACCTATTCTGGAGGTGGCGCAGTGGATAAAGCACCGGCCCTAGATTCAGGAGGACCTGAGTTCAAATCTGGCCTCAGACACTTGACACCTACCAGCTGTGTGACCCTGGGCAAGTCACTTAACCCCCATTGCCCCACAAAAAAAAAAAAGCCTATTTTGGAGACAAGTGGAAACTCAAATAATTCTAGTTCTCTGGTCTGATAATTTATAGACAGTCCCTGAGGTCTAGTCAAGTGCGTTTTGTTGTTGTTGTTTTGTTTTGGGTTTTTTGTTTGTTTTTAATCCTTTCTGATAATATCTCTTCTGCAACAACACTACATTCTAAAGGGATTTTGGGACACGCCTATGGTGGATTGATTGACTAAGCATTTCATGATTTACTTTAAGTGAGACTCCAGGACTCAGTTGAGTGCATATCAATGAACCCTACCCTTCCAAGGGAATCACAGAGTTTTGGAATTGAAAAGGATCAATTGAAATCTATTCAAAGGGTCATCTCATCCAAACCCCTCTACAGTAAACCAAAGTGAGTAAACCAAAGTGGTCATTCAGATTTTCATCAAAAAGATGGTCATGGGGCAGCTAGGTGGCGCAGTTGATAGAGCACCGACCCTAGATTCAGGAGGACCTGAGTTCAAATCCGGCCTCAGACCCTTGACACTTACTAGCTGTATGACCCTGGGCAAGTCACTTATTCCCAATTGCCTCAAAAAAAAAAAAAAAGATGGTCACCCCTTTGGAAGGCATAGTCTCCAACTTTGGGTGGGGTTGGAGTGGGGATTGCTAGAAAGTTTTCCTTTATTCCAAGCCAAAACTTTTAAACTTCTCTTTTCTAACTTCACCTTGCAACTTATTGAGTCCCTTTTTGCCAGATGGGAAAATCCCTGCTTAACTTTTGCATTCCCATTATCACTTTCAATATCTCTGGCTACCTCCTCAAGTAATTGCAATAGGCACAGATACATAAATAAGAAGGGCTATTCTGTTGTTCAGTTGTGTCCAACTCTTCCTGACCCCATTGGGGGTTTTCTTGGCAAGGATATTGGAGCTGTTTGTCATGTCCTTCTCCAGCTCAGGAAACAGAGGCAACTAGGGTTAAGTGACTTGCCCAGGGTCACTCAGCTAGTAAGTGTCTGAGACTACATTTGAACTCAGGAAGACTCAACTTCCTGATTCCAAGCCCAGTGCTCTATTCACCTAAATGCCTTCTAAAAGATACATTTTAAAACTTTGTAATGGCTTAATTCAAAATAATTTCCATCTTTCATCTTGCCCAAACTTAAGTTTAAAAACATTTCTCTAAGGGGCAGCTATGTGGCACAGTGGATAAAGCACCAGCCTTGGAGTCAGGAGTACCTGAGTTCAAATCCGGCCTCAGACACTTAAGGCTTACTAGCTGTGTGACCCTGGGCAAGTCACTTAACCCCGATTGCCTCACAAAAAAAAAAAAAATTCTCTAGGGCGCAGTTCAAATTCCCTCACCTCAATAAATTTCTGACCCTGGATTTTAACTCAGGAAGATGAGTCTTCCTGACTCCAGGCCTGGTACTTGACCACTGAGTCACCACCAACTATCCATTCTATATTCCTCAAAGCAGTACATAAGGATGTGAAACTACTGCACACCCATAACATAGCCTATCTCTTTTTTCTATAATCATTTGCTTCCTTATTTTCCAGATCAAAAAGTTAGCGTTGTCTGGTATGCTAATTAAACTTCTTTGAAATGTGATATTTATTTTTAAAATCTCCATAGGTTTTTGCCTTCCTGTCTGTCATTTCCCATTCTCAGACTGTCATAGGCTCTCTATTGGAGTTAGAAGCAGCAGGATGAAGCCTCTTTTTAAGGAGACCAAATTAAGTGTCTCTTCCAAGCTGGGGTACATGGGCATCATTTATAGATTCGATTGCAGTTCTCCACTCCCACCTTCCACTCCCTCCTTTCTTCCTTTAAAAGACCATTGCATATTGCCAAAGATATCGAGCCGGGTTTCTGGTTTTATAAATATGCTTTACATATTCATTTCACTACAATCAGACATAAGCAGCATAATTAGCCTCAGGCTTTGAACCTTTAATTTAGTAAAAAATCGAGGTTAGTCTTTTAACTAGCTCTCAACCTGGAGAAGAACTATTTAAAATAGGAAGATGAAATAATTAAAATGACCTTTTACAACTGGTGAGGTGAGCCATCCTGTGCTTCTGAAGTGACAGCTGAGATAAACAGGGCTTCATTATCTTACAAAACCTTGAAGAAAAGGAATGAGCGGGTAAAATTGAAGGAAGACAGCATGAGCTTCTCTCTGGATAGAACAGGAGGAAAAGCATGACTGAAAATAGATGAGGAAATAATTTTTTACATGTAAGCAAAATAGCAGTGTAGAGAACAGTGGCTTTGGAATAAGAGAAGAAGATTCAAAATTCACTTCTACTAGTTATACCTGTATATCCTTGGACAGTCCAGATAGGTGGAACAGTGGATAGAACACTGGACCTGGAGTCAGAAAGACCTGAGTTCAAATCTAGATTCAGACACTAACTAGCTGTGTGATCCTGGGCACATCATTTAACCCTGTTTGCCTTAGTTTCCTCATCTGTAAAATGAGCTGGAGAAGGAAATGGTGAAGCTCTCAAGTATTTTGGCCAAGAAAACCCCAAATGGGGTCACAAAGAGTCAGACACAACTAAAATGACTGAACAACAAGAACCCTTTGGACAAGTCCGGACTTTTCTGAGCTTCAGTTTACACACTCTTTCATGAAGGGATCAGGCTGGGTGATTTCTAAAGGTCCTTTCCTGGTCTAAGTCATAAGACCCTAATTTTCTAGGGCAGTGAGAAGGAGTGGAGAAAATCATTGTTAAAAAAAACCAGAACAATGTAATGTCAAGATTTAATGTGTATGTGTGTATTTTTTTTTTTTTTGCTTTGGCTGATTCCCCTAGCTTCTAGTGTTTCCACTCTCATCTCAACTCTCCTGAATTAGTTTTTACATATTCCATCTACATACATGTTTGTATGTATATAGACATGTATATGCAATGTTCAAGTGAATATACACTGACATACATATACATTGCTGTTGTGTTTGACGCCAGATTTGAACTTACAAAGATAACACACACACACACACATATACATACCCACTCCCATATATATACACACACACATGTATAAATATGAATATAGAGACATGTGTGTACACATGTATATTATGTGTGGCATACTTATATTTATTGATCTATTGATCTATCTTTCCTATTTATCTATATTTCTACCTCTTTCTGATTTATATTTCCATCTCTTTTTTCTATCATGTATATATGTATCTCTATGATTTCTATCTCTGTCTATCTATCTCTATCATCTATCTATATATCATCTCTCTATCATCTATTTCTCCGTAATCTATTTATCCATCCATCCATCCATCCATCCATCCATCCATCCATCCATCCATCCATCTATCTGTCTGTCTGTCTGTCTGTCTATCTATCTATCATCTATCACCCTGTATTCTATTAGAACAAGAACTGGCAAAAGCTCTTTTTCTTGCCTTTGATTCTGAGTGCCTAGCATATTGCCTGGCCCATAGTAGATGGTTTATAAATGTTTGTGTAGCGGTTGATCAGTTTTCTATATTGATTCCTTTTAGTTCATTCCAGTCATGCTGCAGTGGAAAGAACAATGAACTTAGGAAGACAATAAACTGATAGAAGTTAGGAGGACTGGATTCTAGCCTTCTGTGTTATATGGTCAGCAGGGAGGCAGATTGGGTAGAACCTCAGGCCTGGATCATCAAGATCCCATATTTACTTCCTGCCTCACAGAGCTTTATCAACTCTGTGACTCTGTACAAGTCACTTCTCCTCTCTCTGACCAAGTTTCTTCTTTATAAAATGGAGATCATAATAACTCCAACCTCACATGACTATTGGGAGCATTAGATGGATAGTAGATATTAAGCTTTCAATGCATGTTAATTAGACTTTATTACTGGTGGTAACTAATTGATTCCCAGTCAGCAGACCTCTCGGCCCCACTCCCTCTAAAACAAGGGAATTGAACTAGATGATCTCTTCCATGCCTTCCAGTTATGATTTTAATTTTCAAAATTACTTGCTTCCTATTGGTTCCCTGAGACTTATTTCTAAAGACATTTCCTAGAAAGAAAAAGGGACAGAGTCATTCCATTTAAATATCACTAGTCTAGGAGTTGAAAGATCTTGGATCTGGTCCCTGCTCTGCCACTTATCAGGTGACCTTAGGCAAATCATTTAAAGTATCTTGGCCCTGGCTGACATTTAAAAATAGAAGATTCAGTGGGAGTAGTGTCAGTTTGTTTGACCTAGGCTGAGCTGTTTCCCTCTCAGGGAGAAAGGAGGTCATATTTTGGCTTTTGTTGGTCTTGTGGATTATGGTTTATCCCACTGGTTTGATTTCTTTGTCTTTGGAGGGATTAAAAAGTCCAGTGCAGGAGATATTGGTCTCCTTCCCATGGAGGCAGAGGAGAGCCTTACCCATCTGAATTGATGTATTCCCATTGACTCTTATTTGATGGCTGAGTACATTTCTCTTTGTTACATACTTTATGGTTTAGAAGTGTCTTATACAATCTTGAGGTTGACCCACTGCAGTAGATTGAGTTAAAGGCCTTTCTTAATTTCAAAGCTTTCTCATGTAGACACAAATTGTTTTGGCTCCAATTAGATTCCAGAGGCCTCTCCTTCTTAGGAAAAGAATGGTGAATGCCTACCATGTTGTCTTGTTTGCTTGTTCTCATCATTTCTACTTGGAAGTTGTGCTGACTACAGAGATAAGAGAGAGGGCTGTTAAATCATTAGCCACTTGTTTTAAAGTTAGTAAGACATTTTATGTGTCATGTGTTGTTGAGTTGTTTCAGTCACGCCTGACTCTTCATGAGCCTCTTTGAGTTGACTTGCCCAGGGTAACACAGCCAATAAGTATCCGAAGCCCCATTTGAACTCAGGAAGATGATCTTCATGATTCCAAGCCTGGTGCTTGGAACTGCACTACCTGGCTGCCTTATGTGTCACATACATAATTCTAAATGGTAATCACTCAAAATAGTTTTATGTTGGGTTTTGGAAAAAGATGGCAGATAGACATTCTCTTTGATTTATTGATTTAGGGACAAAGCACTGAAGATGCTGCTTTAACTATCATCAAGCTTCCTCTTA
Source organism: Dromiciops gliroides (assembly GCF_019393635.1). Taxonomy (NCBI): domain Eukaryota; kingdom Metazoa; phylum Chordata; class Mammalia; order Microbiotheria; family Microbiotheriidae; genus Dromiciops; species Dromiciops gliroides. The sequence continues at coordinate 266,678,654 of NC_057865.1, forward strand.
AAAGGTCTAAAATTCTAGCTGTGATGTCTAAAATCTAATGAGTGGTCACCTTAAATTAGAAGCTTTAGCAAGAATTTAGCCTTTTAAGTATTTATTAAAGTGTATTAGAAGTTAGTGAAGAGAGAAAGAGAGAGAGAGAGAGAGAGAGAGAGAGAGAGAGAGAGAGAGGGAGAGAGAGGTAAAAGAGCCTTCATCTAGCTATCTAAGAGCCAGCATCCCTCCTCCCACCAAGCCCCAAGTCTGGAACCAAAAAGACCTTGCTTCTCAGCAGCTTCTCCCAGAAACCCCCTGTCAAACAGGAAACTGGTCCCGTCCTCTCACACAGCTCCAAGCTAATTGGGTGGTGGCACCGATTGACACGACCCACAGGCAGCAGACATCACTTCCTGATGACAATCTGACCTTTGAAACCTCCAGAGGTCACCTCACACTTTCTCTTCATGGTGGAGCTTCTCTGCAACATCTTTCTCAGCAGGTCGGTAGTGCTCTGATTCTCACACTCTCTAAAATGATGAGGTTGGAGTAGATGGCCTCAGATGTCTCTTCTAACCTTACATCTATGATTCTATGGGCAGAACTCCAAACTAAGGAAGGGCTGAGGAAACAAAGATGATGATTGATAACATTCTTGCCCTCAAAGGTCTTACATTATACTGAAGTAATGGTTCTCAATGGAAGAGTATATAGAGTTACAAAACAATAGTGTAGGTAATTAAAATAAGAGGTAAGGAGCAAAGAGAAGATCTACAGAGAGTGCTCTAGGACTATGTAAGGACAGAGAGAAAACTTTCTCTATTTCTCCTTTGCTAATTATAAGTTCCTAGAGCACAAGGAACATACCTTGTGCATCTTCTTTTATCCCTACTACAGTAGAACAGGCCTGGCCCATAGTAGAGGCACAAAAAATTATTTTTGAATGAATGGTGTGGGACAATTTGGAAGCTGGAGTTGATAAATGTATTATATAATGAGGGAAATTAAAGGAGAATTTCACCTATAAGAATCTCATACCAAGCATCATGGGATCAATATTTTTTCCAAAAAACATTTTATTTTCCCAATTGCACATGTAGGCCTCCATCAGTCATGGACGACCATGGATCAGCGCCTTGAAAAGCCACAGGCCACAGTGTGGCTGTGCAGTCCGATACGGGAGCTGCAGCTCCTGAGTGACTTATAACCTATAACTGCCTCATCCTGTGTTGTATCTACCCCCTGAGGAGTAGCTGGAGTGTCCTCTCCAGGGCGCTGGCCTGGGCTTATGAATATGGAAAACAAGCTGTTGCCCATGCAGCAGGTTTTCCCTCTCCGCGACATTGGTGGATCCAAAGGAGAGGCAGAGCCAATACAGTTTGGAACCAGTGCCACCTCAGGAGTTGCCAGAGGGATGTGATGTCCAACATCCAACTGCCTAAGGGACTCCAACTCCTGATTTTTCCTCGGGGTTAACTCCCAAAGCTTTTACCATATATGGGTATAGCCGCAAGTCAGCAGAGGTTTAAAATCAGGGTTTCCTTCCCCTAGGTGGGTTGCCTGCCAAGGCTAACGAGTCCCACCTGCCCGAAGCACATAAAACCAATTTTTAGCATTTATTTTTTTTTTAATTTTGAGTTCCATATTTTCTCCATGAGATCAGTAATTAAGAAGTAGATAAGACTTGGCAGTCCATTTACTCCATTTCCCTCATTTTTTTACAAATGAGAAAACTGAGGCCCCGAGCGTTAACTAAGTTGTCCAAGGTCATATAGGTAATAAGTAGCAGAGCTGGGTTTTGAACTCAGGTGTAGTGACTCTTTAAGTTCTTCACCAAAAGTTCAAGACTATGTGCACAGCACTACAAGGTCCCCAGAATAACACACCAACAAAAGTCTATACATTTAAAAATCGACTCTGTGGTATAAAAATGAATTCTGGGGGCAGCTAGGTGACACAGTGGATAGAGCACTGGCCCTGGATTCAGGAGGACCTGAGTTCAAATCTGGCCTCAGACCCTTGACACTTACTAGCTGTGTGGCCCTGGGCAAGTCACTTACCCCAATTGCCTCACCAAAAAAAAAAAAAAAAACATTAATGCTCACCTTGTAAATATTGAATTCTTACATTAATTTGGGACTGCTGGGAATTCATTCTTCATTTACCTCTACTGTTTATCCTACATGGCATAGGGAAAATGGACTTACTTTCTGTGAAGTCCAAGAATCCTTATACTGTTATGCAGCTTTTTAAATATCCAGTGTCTCCAGCACTGAGTTTGAACATGTATCAATCAACCATAATAAATTCACTAAGTGCCTACCAGGTGCCAGGCACTCTGCTAAGCACCTGGGATACAAATACAAAAGAAGAAAAAGCCTATTAAATGGAGCAATATTCAATAGTCTTTCCTGGTATTTTTTTTATGCCCTTAACCATAGTCTATCTTCAGATGCCTTGCATTATATCCATCTTTTATAGTCTATGTCTTGTACTCATAAAACTTGTACTATATCTATTATTATATCATGTCTATCTCTTCAAATCCCCTATGTTATCAAGAGTGCTGTGGTAAGAGATTGCTTGTTTAGTTTTACATGTCCAGTCTACTGCAGCTAGCCCCATGGAATTCTTAGATATTTAGCTAAGAGAGCATTGTTGTTGAACTGAATCTCAGTATGAGCAATGTGCAATTTCAGCAGAAAGACGGAAATATTTCAGGGTCATAGAATTAGCAACACATGGAGCTTGCGAGACATTTTTTAGCTCAATACAAACATGGACCTGTACTGAGAACTGGGATTGGAGAATGGGTTCTATTGGGTTAGGAAATTCCCTCTAATGATTGAAAATGACACTTTCACTTCAACATGTCTTCTTAGAGAGATGCAGATGGAAATTTGAATGCCAGCATTATCTCACTTCAGGTTTAATATTGGGACAAAAAGAGACACTTAGAAGTGATCGATCAGTTAACTCAAGGTTTATTTAGCCTGGACAGCAAGGATACGTTGGCATGTAGCTTCTCTTGATATTTCCTTCTTCACCTCCTCATTCCTATATGGAAATGGTTGTGTTGTGGTGAAAAGCATGTTGACCCAAATGGTCTTCAGAAATCCACCATATAGGAGGCATCTTGATTACACAGAGGTAGAACTTTTATGCCCTGAGGTGACTGAGAAGGTGTGTCAGGAAACAGCCTAATCAGTTCCCAGAAGCACTTAGTTTCCTCTTAAGGAAAACTAAACCTGTTAAAGCAGGGAAGAGGGAAGAGTGGGGCTAACTCAAGTTGTCAAAAATACTGGTAAATATTGTGTTCCTGCTGCCTAAAGCACTAATAGGTTAAATGACTTGCCAAAGGTCATACAGCCAGTATGTCTCAAAAGCAAGACTTGATCTTAGGTCTTCCTGGCTTCAAGGCCAGCCTTTCTATCCACTACAATAATGGTTTCAAACTTCTCTTCTCCTCCTTCGGCTTCTCTTTTTTCTCTTTCTTTTCTCTTCTCTATTCTTTTTCTCTTCCTCCTTAATTTTGTCCTTTTATTCCTTCTCCTCTTTCTCCTCCTCCTCTTCCTTCTCCTCCTCCTCCTCCTCCCATCTTACTCCTCTTTCTCCTTTTTACCTTTCTTCTTCTCTTCCTCCTCTTCCTCCTCTTCCTTCTTGTGTTCCAAAACTTTCACAAAAAAATAAATTTATTTTTATACCTGTATGGGTAAGTTACTTTACTTTCTGCTACAATTGATGATATCTAAAGTCCTTAGAAATCTGGAGTTATGGATTTATCTCATCTTGTTTCCATTTATATATCTTAAACGCAAATGAAAGTTCCTTTACCCAGTTAATTTTCTTAATCTGGCATTTCTTCCGTTTGCCACTCCTACCCACTTGTTGAAATCCTAGTCATCCTTTAATGTTTAGGTCAAAGGTGTTTTTCTTCTGAACTCCTGTAGCACTTTTAATTATCCCAGGCAACCACTGAAACAAGAGATTCTATCTCACTGATCTGTGTATAGCTCACAGTGTGTACATAGCTCAGTGACTTAATAGCAAGCATTTAATAAATGTTTGGTTCTAACGTAATTGGCTAAGTTCTTCTTTAAGAGTCATACACATGAATAAGTGAAGAATTGAACTCCATGTGTTATATTAATATCAGACCCATTAATATTAGTGGGAAGGAAACATAGGTTTTAATATAATTTATAATTGTGCTTAGTAAGTCTGAATGGAATTTTTATGATTTATCTTTTCTAAACCATGTTCTTACACTATTTAAATATTTTCTATTCCTTAGAATTCAAAGTATATAACATTACAAAAAACAATACTTTTTCTCCCCCACTGGTGGAATACTTATTTGTCTTGAATATAAAATAGTCTGAATTTGAGAGAAATAAAGGGACTTTTAGGCTCTTCCATTTTGAGTTTTGGGTTTCATCCTAGCCCATCTGTTTCTAATTGTTTCTTTTAACCTATAGAAGATCTTGAAATCATATTGTGGGTATCTTTCCATTTACAAGCTTGACTCCATCCTACTATTTCCTTTGAAAACCTGGGCATTTAGTAGTGTGTTATCTTTGTTAATTTACTTAAAAGAATATAAAAAAGAGAAATTCATGGCTATTAAAAAGTCAAATGGGGCAGCTAGGTGGTACAGTGGATAAAGCACTGGCCCTGGATTCAGGAGGACCCGAGTTCAAATCCAGCCTCAGACCCTTGACACTTACTAGCTGTGTGACCCTGGGCAAGTCAATTGACCCCAATTGCCAAAAAAAACCAAAAAACAAAAAACAAAACAAAAAGTCAAATATACTTTCTGTAGTCAAGATGCAAACTATGTCAGCACAAAGTAGTTCACTGGTGAAGATTAAAACTTATCCATTTCTTCTTCTCATATGTGGTTCTTGTCTCTAGTCTTCTTTAATTACTGCATAGACAATGTGATAGAAAACTGCTTCTCAGTTTTTTGGCTTTTTTTTTTTTTTTTGCTTTTCCTGGTTCTGATGATTATTTTACTTTAAACTTCAATTGTGAATATTCATAATTCATGTTGATATCTATTCCTTTATCAAGTTCCCATGTTTTATTCTTCAATAGAATGTTTGGTGTTAATTTCAGTCTTTGTTGTGTTTTTCATTTGTCTCTATGTGTAAATGGCCCTTATATCTCTAAGTGGTTTTTTCTTATTAATTAAGGTATAGTTGATTTCATTTTTTAAAAAATAATGTTTTTCAGGTCTGGTGTTGTCCGACATACCGGGATTCTCTCTTTAGGCTAATATATAGGCTATGAAATTGTCCAGTTATGTATTCTATGCATATAACTTTCCATCACCTGCCTCTATGTCTTTGCAAATGTTGTACATATTGTACAGGAGAGCTTTTAGTGCTCTCCTTACCCTGCCTGACTTTTGGAATCCCAAGTTCTGTTCAAAATTCAGTTGAAGGGGCAGCTAGATGGCACAGTGGATAAAGCACTGGTCCTGGATTCAGGAGTACCTGAGTTCAAATCCAGCCTCAGACACTTGACACTTACTAGCTGTGTGACCCTGGGCAAGTCACTTAGCCCCCACTGTGCCACCAAAAAAAAAATTCAATTGAAAATCTTCATGTTCTATGAGGCCTTTTCCAATTGTCCCCATCATAACAGATCCCCTCCTCCTTGGAAACAACTTTTTGATTTTACTTTGCATATATTTTTCATTTACTTCTCTGTGCAAATGTTGTTGCCCTCCAGCAGAAATAAGGTCATTGACTGGGATGCTAATCCACTCTTGGTGGAGTTGTGAAAAGATCCAACCATTCTAGAGAGCAGTTTGGTACCATGCCCACTCTTTGATCCAGCAATACCACTGCTAGGTTTAGATCCCAAAGACATCCCCCAAAAGAGAAAAAAAAAAGACCTATTTGTATAAAAATATGTGTAGCAACTCTTTTTGTGGTGGCTAAATAAACTGGTATATGATTGTGATGGAATATTATTGTGGTATAAAAAACGAGAAGCAGGATGATTTCAGAAAGGCCTGGAAAGACTTATATCAACTGATGTATAGTGCAAGGAGGAGATCCAAGATGACTCTGTACACAGTGACACCAATACTGTTTGATGAACTGGGAGTGACAATTAATCTCAGCAATACAATGATCCAAGACAATCCCAAAGGACTAATGATGAAACATACTATCTACCTCCAAAGAAAGAACTGATATTGATGGAACACAGACTGAAGCAGGCTATTTTTTCACTTTCTTTCATTGTTTTATTTTATTTAAGTTTTCTTATACAAAAGGACTAATATGGTAATGTTTTATATCATTTCATATATAAAAGCTATATCTGCTTACTATCTCAGGGAGTGGGGAGGGGAGAGAGGGAAGGAGGGATAGAATTTGGATCTTAAGACTTTAAATAAAAATGTTTATTATTATTAATAAAAGAAATAAAGTAATTGAAGGTAGAGGCTGTTTTGGGCTTTGGATCTCCAGGACCTAAAAAAATGCTTGGCACATTGTGAATGCTTGATAAATATTTGTTAGAATGAATGAGTTGAACTGAATTAGTGGTATGGTTGGGTAAAAGAGTACTGAGATGATTTATTTTCTTCACATAATTCCAAGCTATATTTTAGAAAAAGAGTTCAATAGTTCAATCAACTGGAGTGTCATTTACCAGCTAGTGAACCTTATTCCCCACAGCCCCACCAACATTGATTATTTCTTTCCTCTGTCATCTTTTCTACTCTAAGAGGTATAATATAAATTATCAGATATATTTTAATTATATTTTTTATTATCAGTGATATTGAATATTTTCTCATATGGTTATTGATAGCAATTTAAAGAAATATTATTTGTATCCTTTGACTATTCAAGGATGACTCTTGGTCTTATGAAACCTGTATTTGTTCCCTGTAGATCCTGAATATAATCAGATGAGATAATATATATCATGTTTTGTCAAAATTAAAGAGCTAGATAAATGCTAGATATTATTGTTATTATTATTTGTTATATGAGATTATCAAAATAAGAAATACAGTGACTCTACCATGGATTTGGAGTCATAAGTTCTATGTTAAGATTCAAGCTTTGTAACTAACTACCCATGACTTTGCGCAAGTAATTTTCCCTCTTGGGCCTCATTCCTCATCTGTAAAATTAGTATACTGGCCTGTAGTATCTTATCTAGTTCCAAATCCATGATTCTATGTTAGCTAAAAACATTTTCCCTCTCTCTGCAGTTTCTTTTACCCTTCTAGTTCCATTGCCTTTGTTTATGAAAAAGATTTTTTTTTTTTAGTTTCAAGCAATTGAAACCATCTATTTTATCTCTTATGCTCAATCTAACAATTGCTTGGTTGGGGATTTTCCCCTGTAGGCCATGCAATGTTTAAAATCCAGTTGTGGTATTGTAGAAATCAGATCCTGAAAATGTTACTTTCCCTAGTCACTGAAGCAGAGTGAATACTTTTAAATGATTATCTTTGAAGTCAGAAATACAGTAACTTTATCTTGATGATATAGTAACTCTAACTTTCTGAGTCTTAGAAGAACTTCTTTTAGTTTCTCGATAAATTAAACTTTCATTCATCACCCTTACTCGAAATTAGCTCCCCACTGAGATCTTTATCAAAATAAATGTATCTTTGAGTCCAGTTTTCAGCTAATTAGTTTATAAATGAGCTTTACACCCACTCTCCTTTGCAAAAACAAATATATTTCTGAAGTAGATGTGAAATCCAGTATCTAATCTGCATTTAGACCAACATCCAAAAGTGATACCTAAATAAACATGGAAAGAAGATTGGAAAAATATACCCCATACACTTCAGGAATACCTCCCCCCCCCAAAAAAAAAAGTATTCCCTGTTGCATTTCCTACATAACCATTTTTTTATTGATATAGCATTGTTTAACACTTGAATGTAAATTCCATTTCATATATTCTGATCAGTACATTTTGAATTTTGAATTTGGGTAGAATGGATGTCACAAGATGAGGGGACTGAATTTTCCCTTTTCATGGTCTCTATACTTTGATTATTTGAGCAGGGCATAGGAGAGACTTTTCTGCAGTTAAGTTTATGAGGAATACAAAGAGAGACCTCTTTCTCTCCCTTCAACCTAGTTCTCAGAAAACACTGGCAGAATGGTAGCTCAAGGACTTTTTTTTGAGTTCTTAGCTTAAATTTTTAGGCTGAAGGCTTTCCCCCCAACACCTGCTTATTTGTCAGAAGGAAAACCACAAAAAGAAGCTTCAAATCCAAGATTTCCTAAGGAAAGTAAACTGTTCTATATACAAGACCGTCTTTGTTGTTACTATTGTTGTTGTTGGGAAGCTGCATGGCTCAGTGGATGGAGCACTAGACCCAGAGTCAAGAAGACTCATTTTTCAGAGTTCAAATCTATCTTCAGGCACTTACTAGCTATATGACCTTGGACAAGTCACTTAACTCTGTTTGCCTTACATTTCTCATCTTTAAAGTGAGCTGGAGAAGTAAATGGGAAAGCACTATAGTATCTATGCCAAGAAAACTCCATATAGAATCACAGAGGGTTGGATATGACTGGAAATGAATGCTGAATAATTATACTAACTCATATAGTTTTAGCACCTGAATTATTTTCTTCATAGAAACCCTATTAATGTTGTAGTGAGTTACTGTACATATTTCACTGATGAGGAAACTGAGGTTTAGATGTTAGGTGATTTATTCAGAATCACAGAACTAGCAAGTAAAAGAATCAACAACCCAGGACTTCTGGATCCAATGCTCTTTCTATAACACTCTGATGATAATTCGTAGTAAATTATCAGTGAGTAAATCAATAAATAAAACCATTTACCTTGGCTAGGCACTGTCCAAACAACCTTAGTATAGAGCTGCTGACAAAACAGGGTAGTGGTGATGGCCATCCCTGGCTTCCAGAAAGGTCTAATCCAGGATTTCTGAACCTTTCAAACTTTCAAGGTCAATCCCGCAATCCTGGAATGTGTACCTTGATTATCAGTCACCTCTAAAGTCAGGAAAGAACAAACACAAAAGAGTGTCCATCTAAAAAAGCCTGCCTAGTTTAGCCCATTCTCCATGGGGGTGGGGGTGGCGGAGCAATGACAAAGTCATTATTATACCAGGGTAAAGAATGATCTGTCCTTTAAGTCTTATTGAAGTAACATCATCACACCTGAGAACCTGAAGTCAAGAGGCCCAAGCTAGAGGCTGTTCTTTTTTTTTTTTATCCGACATAGCATCCTGTACCCTACCTCTGCTGTTATAGGGAAAGGGGAAAAGGTAGGAAACACTCAGGGTTTTTTCCACATCATCCTAAAATGCCATTTTCTTTTAGCAGTGGATCACCCCATGTATAGAAATAGGCTCAAAGCTCCCACATGATGAACTGGAAGTGTTCAGAGATTATGTGCATGCTCTGTGTAGCCCATATTACACAAGGCACTCTTGAAGAAAGATAGGCATTTGAAAAGGCGAATGTGAGCAGAGAGTATGTCCTGGGCATGGGGGATGGCCTTTACAAAGGCATAGAGTCATGAAATTGAAAAATTTGAAGAATGATAATTTAGACAATGCTACTGGAATAGTATATATGTGAAAAATGAAAGAATATGAAAACAATCTTAGAAAGGTAGACTGGAGTTGGCTTGTGAAGACTTTTCAACGTCAGGCTAAGGAGTTAGTGTTTTATTCTCAGGCAATAGGGAGCTGCGGAAGGTTCTTGAGCTAAGGAATGGCATGAACTGATTTGCCCTTTAGGAAAATTACTTTGGCAAATATGTGGAAGATTCAATTCAATTTAATTCAACAGACATTGAGGAGGTACTGGGGCACAGTGAAAAGAATAATGTTTCTGGAGTCTGAAGACCTGGATTCAAATTCTTACTCCCTTACCTTACTACCTTACTTACTTCCTTACTTCCTATGTCACCTTGGGCTAGCCATTTAATTTACCTGGGCCTCAGGTTTATATTTTTCCATCTGTAAAATTAGAGTTAGAGTAGTCTACATCCCTACAAGTTCTAGATCAGGGTTTCTTAACTTTTTGTTTGTTTCATGGACCATTTAGAAGTTAGATCCTTTCTCAGAATAATGTTTTAAATGTAGTAAGTACAATACACAGGGTTACATAGAAAAATCGATTATGTTCAAATATAGTGATCAAAATATTAAATGAAAACAAAACACAAACTAAGCTCATAGACCCTAAATTAAGAATTACTCTGCTAATTCTATAATTCTTTAAGTACCTACTATGTGCTAGATGCTGGGGATGCAAAGACACAAATGAAAACAATGCCTGATCCTGAAAAACTTTCATTTTACTAGATTGTAGAGAGTTATCCTCTGAGGACCTCAGTTTCCTCATTTGTAAGATGAAAATGTTGAGCCCATAGGATCCTTGGATCCTAGATTTAGAGCTAGAAGTAGCCTTAGAGATCATCTGGTCCAATATAGTCATCTTACAGAAAAAGAAACCAAGGTTCATGATCTCCTTGATCTATTCTTGATTCAAATCCCAAGATCCTAGATCACCAAGACTTATTTTTCTACTCCTTGTCCATGAATTCCCTGGAATTGACCCAGATGACTCTAGCATCTTCAATCTTAGCCAACATTATTAATATTATGGAGAGTTGGTAGAGTTTCACTGAATAATGTGACAAAACACATTTCAAATGCAATTGACTTCTCTTCATCCATGGTTGGGATGTCATATGCAAGGCAAACAAGATCTTCGGGTCTTAATAGCAGCCATTTATTTCCTGCTATTCCTCATCATTATGATTAACTGAAAGCACTTGCAACTGTGAACTGCCCTAGTTAGTATTTTTAGCCCTTTTGCTCAAATCTGAAGTTAAAGAAAACTTAGTTGTTTTTGATTATCCTGCCCCCTTCCATGACAGCCCTAATTTTGCTAGAATGAGGGTGGTATCAATTGCCCAACTGCAGAAAGAAGTGCCAAAAGGAAAAGAAAAAAAAAGAAAAAAGAGACCAGTTTAATATGCTCCCATCTTTCACAATCTGTTCAGTAGTAAACCATTGGGTTTTACAGTCCATCAAATTCATAGACCAGTGGAACAAATGAGAAGTGACAGGAAAGACTTCCCACTCCAAGGAGAGTTTCCTTCCAAATGTAGCTGTCATGTTAGAGGGGGATTTTGGAGGCTGCAAATATCATTGAAATGCTTCTATCTAGGAGTTCTTAACCTCTTCTATATTATGATACTATTGTGCAGTCTAGTGAAGTCTATGGACACCTTCTCAGTGTGTTTTTAAATACATTAAACAAAATACATAAGATTACAAGGGAAACCAAATATACTGATCCATGGTCATAATGGTAGCCATCTCTAGAGTGGGGAAGAAAGAATGTATACGATAACTTTATTATATAGTTAAAGGGAATAGCAAGTTGTATATAATAGATTTGTAGTTGCATGTGTAATAACCCCTTTTCAAAAAAAATCTACTATATTCTGGAAATGTTCATTTTATTTTATAAATTCAAAATAATTTTTTAATATGATGGATGTTAGGTTAAGAATTCCTGTTCTAAATTTAAAAAAACATAAGTACATCATCAGAGGGGAGTAAGATCATAGACTTATAACTGGAATGGAGCTTGGGGGACCTTGAGTTCAAACCCTTAATCTTATAGATGAAGTAATTAAGGAACAGAGAGGTTTATGTGACTCACGTAGAGACACATGCTCAGTAAGTGTCTGAGGCAGTATCTGCATCCTTTTCTTCTTGACTATAGATATAGCAATTTAGCTACTATATCACACACCCACAAGCAGTATAGAATATTATTTGCAGAAATCATCTTCTGTTTTGTCTTCTTTAAATTCAGATCTCCTTAAAACTAACTACATAGGACTCTTTGGAGAATTAAAACCTTTTGCAATAAGCTTCTTTGACTTCTGACATCAATAAATGCTAATTTTCCATAACCCTAGCATCTGGACTCTTTGATTGGAAGAACAAGGCAAAATCGTGAAGTAGATAGTCACAATGTCATGGAATGTCAGAGTTAGAAGAGACTCCAGATATCTAGTCCAAACTTTACATAGGTAAGAATCCAAAGACAGCATTCTTGACAAATGGACATTCAGTTTTGTCTTGAAGACCTGAGGTAAGGAGGGAGCTTTCCTTCCAATTTGGGGCAGTCAAAAGGTGATCATCAAGCCTAAATTTCTCCATACAATTTCCATCCATCATGTCCAGTTCTTCCCCCTGATATCAAGCAGAACAAGTGTTATCCCTTCCCATCTAATTCTTCTTTCCTCAAGGCTCAATAATTGTTTTCAATTTTGCCTTCAGGCCCTTGTCTTCCCTTTATGAAACTTCCCCAAATCTAGTCCCTCTCCCATTCAGAGTTCCACTCCACTGTAGACACCAGGTTCTTTGACTCAACGGAATTCATTCAGCATCCCTGATCCTCAGTGTTATCACCTATAAAATGAGGGAGTTATAAAGAGATCAAAGAAAGGAAAATAACTCATATTTGTAAAAATATTTATGGCAGCTCCTTTTTTTGGCAGGGCAATGAAGGTTAAGTGACTTGCCCAGGTTCACAGTTCCTTTATTTATTTATTTTAAGTTGAGGGGTTGTCTATCAGTTGGAGGCTGAGCAAGATATGATCTATGAAGGTGATGGAATACTATTGTGCTATAAGAAACGATGAAGGGGATGGTTTGAGAGAAACCTGGGAAGACACATATAAATCGATTCAGAGTGATGGAAGCAGAACCAGGGAAGTAATTTATACAATAACAACAATATTGTAAAAACCTAGGAACTTGGACCAGTGCAATGATCATCAATGATTCCAGAAGACTTATGATGAAGCATACTCTCTGGTAGACAGAATATGGTTTCAGCATGTAGGCTGAGATAATTTTTTGGATGTGGCCAATGGGGGGATCTATTTTTGCTTGACTATACATGCTTATAACAGGCATTTTGATTTTCTTTTCTTCTCAAGGTGAGGGGGGGGGGGAAAGAGAGAGAAGGCAGATTTCTATTTTCTGAAAAAATTTTAAATATAAAACAATTTATAATGAAGCAAGCTCTGAGGTTCCTTCTAGCTCTAGAAATCAGGGGTTCTTAATCTGGGGTCTATGAATTTTTTCTTCAAAAAATATAACTGATTATTGAATTTCAATATAATTGTTTTCCTTTGTAATCCTATCTATTTTAGTTTGTTAATTAAAAACAACAACAACATTATTCTAAGAAGGGATCCATAGGCTCTACCAGATCAACAAAAGTACTTGTGACACAAAAAGCTTAAAAACCCTTGGAACCTGGATCTGATACTTTGATCCTACTCTCATATAATGAGAGAAAGGTACTCATTAAGAGATATCAGTGATGATATATTATGAATCATTCAGTGATCAAAATCTTATTAAAGTCTATTTTGTGTCAAACAATGCACTGTGTACTGGATTTCCCTCTACAGGGAGAATCACTTTAAAAGAAGGGAAAGAAAACGACAAAGAAATGAGTCTAACTGATGTTAGAGTTTCATGCATCAGTATAGGATATAATTTTGAGTTTGGGTCCTCTATAGGCAAACTTATAATCCTCTTACCACCTAGCCTATGCTTAAGGCTTTGTAAGTTGTTAAGATGTTATGTTTGTATCTCCATACTTGTGTAATTCTATGATTTCATCAATACAGATCTTCCCTCCATTGGCTCAGATCACAATTCATTCAGTCTTTTTTTTATAGTTGTACACTTACTATCCATGTTCTCTCTGAAACTCCATATGGGTTCTTCTCCCTGAGGTAGAAGCCTTTCTCAAATCAGTTCAGCCTTACTGTTTACTGTGCTTCAGGAATATCTCTTTAGCAGCTGTGTGAAAGATGAGTTGGAATGAGAAAAGAGTGAAGGCAGGGAGAAGAATTAGAAGGACACTCATTTTTGAGGATATCTATGGCAGTGAAATGAAGCAAGACATTGCATTTTGGCTATAAGGCATGGACCTACCACCCAATTCAACTTTTCTTCAGGAGTACCCTGGTGGCAGGTGAGGTTGCCAAAATGCTCATTCCCATTCTTTCTTTGCTTTCATTGCTGTATGTCACTTGGCAACATAGATTACAATGCACACATTTTATTTTTGTTTTATTATATCTTCTTGGTTAATCAATCTAGAATGGATTAATTTCTTGACCTAGCCATGCATTTGTTTTAGAATTTTTGGCTAGGTTACCTGGCCCCAGAACTGTATTTTCTTTGGGACCAGCAAACTCAATCATGTGGATAGAAGAGTCATAGTAGGACATGGACTCATTTTAAAATCAGCCCAAATAGCTCCTGGTCCACCAAACATTGTTATCTATTTCTTTTCTTATTGAAAGAACTTACTTTCAGGAGGGGGTAGGAGGTGAGGTCTTTGTGTTTCCCTGCCACAGACGTCCCCAACGAACAGGATCTAGACTATAAACAAACTGTGTCACAAACAAACTATAAGATGGAGATGATAAAAGACCCCATTAACCAAAATTTTTGCTTTCTTTCACTTCCCTTATTACATATGAATTTTCATTTAAGTATTTCATAATTCAGAGGTAGTGAGCAAATAGAGAGCTGGACTTGGGGTCAGTAATCATAATAACAGCTTCAATGTTGATAGTGTTTTATGGTTTGCAAAGCATTTAATGTAAGTTATATCATTTGATCCTCACAACAACCCTGAGAACTGAGGCAAACTCAGATTGTGACTTGATTAGGGACACGCAGCTAGTAAATGTCTGAGGTGGGATTTGAATTCTGGTTTTACTGAGTCAAAGTTCTGTATTTTATCCACTGTGCTACCTAGTTACCTCAAGTTCCTGCCTCTGGTTGTAAGATCTGGACACTGGGTCAAATGGCAAGTCATTTAAACAGTTATCACCAGACAATTCTCTGGTACCATAAGAGACAGATGAGTCACTGATCTGCAATGAGGAGGGAATTTTATCACCAAATGTTTCTCACTAAAATGAGATCATAGGTCTGGATTCCCATATTTCCAAACATTCTCCCCCTGATCCCTTTCCCCAATGACAGTGAGAAACAGTTCTAGGTGGCATCTACTAAAAGCAATGGAGATATGCAAGACAGATATGGGAAAATTATCATCGAATGCCAACCAAGTATCGCCCAAGAAAAGAGGTTTAAAGAAAGTCATTGGTCTAATGTATGACCACAGATGTGGGGCTAATAAGGTGGTGGAGGAAAGGATAAACAATAGACAGCTATCCAGATATCCTATTCTCATCTATGCCATATGAAAGGAACTAGAGCAAGGAGACCATGGAGAACATGGTTGAGAGTCAGGATGAGAGAGCAGGAATTAGTTGCAATGCATCCCTGAAGGAATGACAAATATCAAAGACATCCCAGAATTGTTGATGTATTACAGGATCTAAATTATTCATTTTGTCTAATTTATGATGTCAGAAGCCAGAATTCACTCTCAACAAAACAAACAAGCAAACAAAAAACCCTGGGATAATGAAAAGAGTTGATAGGAAGGTACAAATGAATGAAAAGTTCAATCACCTCTCAACCTTATGACCTGATTCAAACTTGGTCTCTGAAACTACTTGATTCAATTTGTCTTTCAGTTAATTAAGAAACCTCAGTTATGCAACACGGGGATAATTAAATTGTTTTGGATGAAATTAACTTACTGTCATTATTCATTATTCAGGGGTTTCAGTGTCTTAAATGAAAAGTCTATAACTATTCAGTACCCACCTACTGCTGAGGTCTTTCAGAGAACTTACATATTTTTTTTTCTTATAAAAGTTCCAATAGGAATTCTCTGAAATGACTTTCAGAGTTTTTCATTTCATGGCACCAGACAGCTACATTTAAGGTAATTACTTTTAGTAAATAAATATAATTCAAATGGCATCATTTTATTGATTCTTTGCTATTTTAATCAGCAGCCCTATTGATCTCTAATCTTTTGGTGAAGTTTCCATCAATGCAATCAATTGTGACTTACATGAGATATGCAGCTTAGAAAGTCTACATGGAAAGAGTAGGTCAACCCTCATTGTCATCAGGTGACAAAATGGTGCACAAAAGACTTCTTTTCTATCACTAACTCTTCACAGAAGAGTAGCTAGTGGAGAAAGTGAGTGCAGAAAGAAAAAATAAATCATTAGCTTTCCAGGGAGATTTCTCTTCTTTGATGTAGCAAGTGATTGCTAAAGAATTTCCTCCCTTCTAAAGTTGAGATGAAAGCTAGCTAAGGAAAAGATGCATCACGTCTCTGTGGGAGCTCTGAGAGCAGGGGAGTGAATGATGGTACAAGAATCTAGGAAGACTAAAATCAGAATATTTTCAAATAACATAAAAACTTATTTATCCAAATTTTACTGATTCAGATTTTTAAAAATTATTTCTAGAGTTGCTATGAAAAACTTTACCTAGGCAAATGAATTGTGTAAAAATCATTTATATATGTTAGTATAGAGAAAAAGAACTAATTTTAGAGTCAGAGGACCTGAGTTTAAATCTTGTTTCTTATATTTTCTATATTTTTTTGATGCATTTGACTCTTTGTGATCCTGTTTTCCATATTATGCCAATATTGTTTATGTAGTTTTCTTGACAAAGATTCTGGAGTAGTTTGCCATTTCCTTTTCTATAGGTTCGAAGCAAACAGAATTGCCTAGGGTCTCACAGCTTATAAGTCTCTGAGATCAGATCTGAACTCAGATCTTCCTGACTCTAAGCCCAGCACTCCCTTCACTGAGCTATTTAGCTGCCTCTTTTCTTTCTTTGGCAAGATACTTTACCTCCCTAGGTCTCAGTTTCTTCATCCACAAAATGAGGGGGGTAGACAGGAAAGTCTCTGATGTTCATTACATTTATGGACATAGAATCTTAGGAACCTTAACAAGTTAATAAAAATATTGAAGATCCCTTGAAATGTTCATTGACACATATTAAGTCCCATAGACATAGCTCTTTACAAAATGATATACAAATTAGAAATAGATCTTATGCATTAATGAACAAATCCATTAATCAATTTTATCCATTAATCAATTAACTAATCCAATAAAACTTTATTACGTGCCTACTATGTGCCAGACACTGCTAAAAACAGGAGATGCAATTAATAAAAAGAAAAACAGCCCCTGTCCTCAAGGATTTTATAATTTAATATTAAGCAATTTTAATTTTAGTTATTTTATATGATTTAGTTAATAAGATACATTCTTCAAAAATATTTTATTTTTCAATCTTCTCACTCATTCTTTACTATTTTGTAGAATTCTAGAATAAAAAATATAATGGACCTCTTATTTATTTTTGACTGCTGCTCACTTTTTATCTCCTTCCTTCCTTCCTTCCTTCCTTCCTTCCTTCCTTCCTTCCTTCCTTCCTTCCTTCCTTCCTTCCTTCCTTCCTTCCTTCCTTCCTTCCTTCCTTCCTTCCTTCCTTCCTTCCTTCTTTCTTTCTTTCTTTCTTTCTTTCTTTCTTTCTTTCTTTCTTTCTTTCTTTCTTTCTTTCTTTCTTTCATGGGGACCAATTTTTAATTGGGGAGTGCTACCTAAGTGGCTTGCCGCAATATTGGGGCAAGGAAGGAAACCAGCTGCCTCCCTCAAAACAGAACAAGATTTATTTTAACAAGAACGAACTTAAAAAAAACCACACAAACAGCATCAGTGGGATCAAGGGAAAGGAAATAAAATGGGGAAAGGGAAATTATAATACCTGAAAAAATATTACCGCCCAGGAATCAGCTGAAAATACACAGCAGAAAGCCTGTTGCTTTCCAGCTTCCACCTAGAATGTCCAGTTCTCCTCCCCCAAACCTAAAAACACCCTACACAGCCCCAGCTAATGGGATGGCCACTCTGACAGTCACATGACTGCCCTCACTAAGCTTCCAATCATTATAAGTTTGCCAGGCCCTTGTAGGCATCGGTGAGTGGTGATGACATGAGGTGCCAGAACCCTGGCAATGGCTACAACCAATGGGTGGAGCACCGTGTGGTTTGCGGAACCCCAGGCCAGTGCACACCAAAGCATAAAAACCTCAAATAACAATTAATTCTTTACACTTTCTTTTTCTTTCTTTCTTTCTTTCTTTCTTTCTTTCTTTCTTTCTTTCTTTCTTTCTTTCTTTCTTTCTTTCTTTCCTTCTTTCTTTTTTATGGGGCAATGAGGGTTAAGTGACTTGTCAAGTATCACACAGCTAATAAGTTTCAATCTTCTGTGACCGGATTTGAACTCAGGTTCTCCTGAATCCAGGACCAGTGCTTTATCCACTGCACCACCTAGCTGACCGTTTTCTATCTGTATTGACTGTTCAAGATATATGTTCTTCTGATGGACTGACTCCATGGGTTGCCCATCCAAGTATATATCATAACCTTGGTAATGCTCATTCTTCATCTTTGAGGATTACTCAGTAGAGCTCTTCTGAGTGACTTTGGATGCCATTTATGATGACTTGTGCCCCCTGGATCAATAAAATCAGGACAATGTCATGTGAAAATAGCATCTGAAGAATTTCTCCATAGGGAGTTTGTCTTGAATGGAGACTTGATTCAATACTTTCCCATGATACTTGTGAATGTTATTGGTGATCTAATTCTCAGTTGATATTAATAATCAGAATATTGTTAAAACATCTCTCTCTGTGGTTACTTCTATCAAAGTCCCTGCTATGTGATCTTAACATTGCATGGCAGACACCATGTTGGAGATCTAAAGTCTTCATTTGTTTCTGCTGAATAAAAAACTTTCTTGTAGTCAACAAAGAGTAAACATGGTGGGTCCCTGTGTTCTCAGTCCTCTAAGTTGATTATATGATTGTGACTGAAGGGAATTGTCTACAAAAGTCTTCCTATTCCCTTCTTTTTTTTTTTTTTTTTTTTATTTTTAGTGTGGCAATTGGGGTTAAGTGACTTGCCCAGGGTCACACAGCTAGTAAGTGTTAAGTGTCTGAGGCCAGATTTGAACTCAGGTACTCCTGACTCCAGGGCCGGTGCTCCATCCACTGTGCCACCTAGCTGCCCCCCTATTCCCTTCTTATAGTTTCATAAATATCTTTGACATGCACACAGACCATTATCATAAAGATTTTATAGAGATGAGAAAATATACTGGTGGGTATGTTGTTATTGATGTCTTTGAAATGTTTTTAAAAAAATATCACATGTGATCTTTTCTTTTGTGTGTGTGTGTGTGTGTGCATGTGCATGCGCGTGTGTGTGTTTGTGTTACATTCCCCTCTGAGATATCTTGAAAATCAATCCCTGAGTGCCTATATAATTATGTTGCCTTTAGGAGAGGTTTCTGCTAAATGTGTATGGACACTCCAACCACTTTCTTTGAATTTATTCTTGTTAGTTTATTTCCACTTCTTCATATAACGTACTTACTGAAGTTTTAAAAGTTTCATCTGTAGTTGTTTCAGTGACATCAATGATGAGAAAATGTCACTATAAAATTGCTGGCAAGTTCGTTCCTTTTCACACTTACTTGTAGTCCTTTCAGTTTCAACTACAAGTGCTTTTTGAATTATCTGGTCTAGATTCATCTCCAACGAAGCTTTCTGAAAGCCTGTTTCCATTCAACTAGTTCTTACTGTTTTATGAGGGGATACTCCTTATAATCTTCCATTATCCTCCTCCATAATTTGTTTTTTTGTGAATGACTTCTTTTTTCTTGACCAGTTCTGTTCTTGGCTGCCCTATCTTTCCTATTGTCAAGGAGATCAAATGTTTGCTGGCTGAGGAGACTTCTAGGATCTTTGGGGACATTGCATTGTGGAGATTAATTAATGTGGGTTAAACTCTTCAAGCAGAAGGAAGGTAGAAAAAAATCTGCCAAGATTGTTATAACCAATTCTTTTCTACTTAAATAACAAAGAGACTACAATATTTGGATTCTTATAGAACAAAACAATCTGAATTAAAGAAAATTATTCTAAAGAAAATAAAATGGGAAGAATAGTTGAACTAGTCCAAATTTATGGAAAAGAGGCCCATGACAGAAACATAAGGTTTGAATAATTGATTCTTAAGATACTTGAAAGAGAGGAGGATACTAAATGCTTGGGGAAAATCATGAGATATGATATTAAAAAGGCTACTAAGAAAATATCCATAACTACAACTTCTATGTTCACTTTTGCATCTTGAAAGTGATGTATACAGGCACCCAGGGTATATAAGTGAAGACTTGAGGAGGGAGGAGACAAACTTTGGCAAAGAGACATTCTATAACAGACCACATACTTGAAGGTACAGAATTGACTTAAAAGGACATAAAATACATGTTTCTGTGATTATTATTTGTTGACAATAAGAAAACATTTGGCTTGGTAGTACAAAATGCTCTGGCTCAAAGACTGTCTTCTAATAATGCTTCTAACTTTCTTTAAAATTTTTTTTTGCTTATTTTTGTATTTTTTGTGGGACAATGAGGATTATGTAACTTGCTCAGCGCCAGACAGCTAGTAAGTGTCAAGTGTCTGAGGCCGGATTGGAACTCAGGTCCTCCTGAATCCAGGGCTGGTGCTTTATCCACTGTGTCACCTAGCTGCCCCCATCCTAACATTCTTTTTACAGAAAGTATTATGCAATTGTGAGGCTTTTGATTAAACTGCGTTTTTTAAAAATTTTTCATTAGTCGCTATCCATATATTATAGCATATGTATGCATCTACTCATCCATCCATCCATCCATCCATCCATCCATCCATCCATCCATCCATCCATCCATCCATCCATCCATCCATCTATCCACCCATTCATCCATCCATCTATCCACCCATCCATCCATCCATCCATCCATCCATCCATCCATCCATCCATCCATCCATCCATCCATCCATCCATCCATCCATCCATCCTTCTTTCCTTTTGTCTGTCTATATTCCTGGTCATCCTCTCCCCATGCTTGTCATGAGCATGCCTTGCTGAGGTGATCTATGAAATGATATTTCCCATCTATTCTTGATGAAAACACCTGTATTTTCTTTGTTTCTCAGAAGCGAACCTGTGAACCATCCTTTCCTTGCTCTGCAACTTAAATGTTTTCTGGTTTCATTTCTAAGAGCATTTATAATCAAGGACTCAACTTTATTTGTGCTATTGACCAGTCTTATGAAACTTATAGACACATCCTTAGAATAATATTTCAGGGGCAGCTAGGTGGTGCAGTGGATAGAGCACTGGCCCTGGATTCAGGAGGACCTGAATTAAAATCTGGCTTCAGACACTTAACACTTACTAGCTGTGTGACCCTGGGCAAGTCACTTAACCCCAATTGCCTCACCAAAAAAAAAATTAAAAAAAGAATAATATTTCATTTCCCATATTCATAATTGAAGGAAATGCTGTATTTTAGTAAAAATAAAGCCCAGTCCAAGTTTGCAGACTCCCTGAAATCTATCCCCAAACCCCTTTAAAGAATTCCTGACTTACATGGATACAATTCAGCTCCTCTATCCATGTATCAACTCCTTGGTTGTTGGATAAAGATGTCATAGTTTGAGTGTCATTTTTTAAAACTTATGTAGGTAAATGGTCTACAAATGATTTGTTTATTAATACCCTCTGCCCTGTTTCTTGATATTTTGCCACTATCATTGCAGAAGTGAATGCGTAGAACTGTAGCAAAATGGACTTGGAGTCAGCAAGACCTGGGTTCTAATCTTTACACAGATACTAGTTATATGACACCAGAAAAATCACTTAGCCTTTCTATAGCCCAATTTTTTCATCTATATATTTTGGGGTTTTTTGTTTGTTTTTTCAGGGCAATGAGGGTTAAGTGACTTGCCCAAGGTCACACAGCTAGTAAGTGTCAAGTGTCTGAGGCCGGATGAACTCATGTCCTCCTGAATCCAAGGCTAGTGCTTTATCCACTGCACTACCTAGCTGCCCCCTCTTCATCTATACATGACAGTCATTTTGTAGATTTATCTATGTCATGGGTTGCTATGTATGTCCGACACAAATCATATATTAACCAGTATTTGGGGAATAATCCTCTTTGTATCAACCTGTTTTTCACATGGTTTCTCCATCTGTCATCAAATCTGTGGTTGAAAATTTTTTAGCTTGCTATCTTCACTGTGATTGCTGCTATTATGCTCAGTACATTATAATCTTATTTAATAATAATAATAACCAGAATTTACATAGTGTAAGATCGTAAAGCCATGAAGCCAATTAATGAATCACTTGATCCTATTGTTTTGTTTTGTTTTGTTTTGTGGGGCAATGGGGGTTAAGTGACTTGCCCAGGGTCACACAGCTAGTAAGTGTCAAGTGTTGGAGGCCGGATTTGAACTCATGTACTCATGAATCCAGGGCCGGTGCTTTATCCACTGTGCCACCTAGCCGCTCCAATCCTATGTTTTTGAATTTCATCTGGGCTTGACCAAAGCTAGTCTTCTAATAGTTTATCCTCAGTATTAGAATAAGATGAGACACTTGTAAGTCATTCAAGAGTTAAAAGAAAAGGAAACTTAGTTATAAAAGAGAATTATATTCAACATGGATATGCCTTGATGATGCCTTGAGTTTATTCAGCTCAATGAAAGTCCCCTCCCTCTGAACTCTGAAATGTCAGAAAATACATGAAACTCCTTCTGACTCTTTCACACTTAAGCAATCATTATTGATATCCATAGACTGAGTCTTTAGTCCCCTGAGCCAATTATGTTTCAAGGATTGTATCAATACCCTTTTAAGGAAAAAAAGATCTTAACTTACATGGGGTTAGGCTGTTTCTCCTGCCACACCTGGTGCCATTGTTAGGTGAGAACATGTCTTTATTGAACCAAAAATTAGCCTTAAACAAAGTGGATGAAAGTCCTAGATAAACTTAAATGTCCTTGAAAGTTAGTGAATGAATTGGAGTGTCATTATATAGGAAGTATGGTTCCTCTTTAAAATATCACATGAGGTCAAAAGAGATCACATGAGATTCAACTATCTAGTATGTTAGGGTAGAAGTCTTCCTCATAAGGAATCACTTGTGGATTGAGGGAGAACAGAGCTAGTCCTAACTTTGGTCTTGGTTTTATTCTCCTTTCCCCTTACATGGAAGGCTTTATGAACTACAGAGGACCAGAAGATTTGGACTTTTCATTGACATCCTAGCAGTGTCCTGAGGCAACTAGGTGGTGCAATGGATAGATCACTGATCCTGAAGTTGGGAGGACCACAGTTTGAATCTGACCTCAGATATTTAATAGTTGTGTGACCCTGGGCAAGTCACTTAACCCCAATTGCGGTATATGTATATGTATGTGTATGTGTATATGTATGTGTGTATGTATATCTATAGGTATAGGTGTAAGTATATGCATATGTGTGTATATGTATCTATATGTAACTCTATATGTGCATGCATGTGTACATGTATATGTACAAGTATATGTATGTATATGTGTGTGTGTGTGTGTGGCTCTGGAGGAGAGAGTGAGGCTGGTGAATTTGCACAGCCCTGCCTCACTTAAATCCAATTCATTGAAAGTCATGACATCACCCAATGTTACGTCCCTCTTCCAGAATGAAGGGCAAACAATAACAACAACAGCGTGTCCCAAGGACAATAGAGTGTCTTCATGCGACATCTGAATAGGGAGTGAGGAGGAAAGTCCCATTCACATCTCCACAAGAAGACAAAGAAAGGCTATACCATATCCAAGGGGAGCATCTTGAAGATTTGAGCTGAAGGACTTACTAGGGTGGTGAATTCCTCCTTTGTGCCACATGTTCTCCATAAGATTGAGCCCACTTTTCCTTGGATGCTGTGTGTACTTATGGGAAAAGTTGGGAAAATCATGGATAATATAATGATAAGAGTTCTCTCTGGCAGGTGTTTTTGTTTTTTTTTTTTGTGGGGGCAATGAGGGTTAAGTGACTTGCCCAGGGTCATACAGCTAGTAAGTATTGTCTGAGTGGGATTTGAACTGAGGTCCTCTTGAGTCCAGGGCCAGGGTTCTATCCATTGCACCACCTAGTTGTTCCTCTCTAGCAGTTTTTAAAAGAAACCAGGTTACCTAGAAACACATCTCTGAACTTTCAGTTAACATTAGGAAAAATGCACTACAACATGTCTGTTAGTATTCCATCAGAGGTTGACCCAATATAGACTTTCCTAGCTCCTTAGGTCCTTTCCAAGCTCCCAAACATATTTTCTTTCATAGGGTCAGGAAGACCTGGAATTTAAACATTATCTTTGATACTTACTAATTGTGTGACACTGGGCAAGTCATTTAGCCACTTTGTCCTTTAGTCAACTATTTGGGACTTATCTACTATTCATAGATTTAAGAACTGTGTAGAAAGAATGCTAGGCTGATGAAAGTACCCATCCTTAGTGAATTTCCTATTAGAGAGACAATACTCCAAAGGATCTGTAATCTTATTGATGTGAATCCACTCCCAATAATTTAACTCAAAGCCAGTGTATACTTGTCCATCCTCAAAGATTCTTATCTACATTTTCTCTTAAGTCTACCTAAAATGATGAAGGACTTGTTATTCTCTGGAGATGCTATGGCATGAAAACCAATGGAAAGAGACTAAAAAAGTAAAATTCACATTAATTTTGCCTGCTTATCTCTCTGTCAGCATAGCAAAGACTTGTAGAGATTTTCCAAATGTCTTCTATTCAAAAGCTTTTAAACTAGAATGTTCAAACAATGTTTTCTCCCTGAAAGCTACCTGAAAAAAAAGCATCATAGCTTTCTTTCTTCTATAATAAAACTAAATAAATATGATTTCCTTATTCGACTACTACTTTTCCCTCGGATTTTATTGCTTTTCCTCCCTATTATGTATTGAATATTATTTTCCTATCGTCATCCACTCAAGTATGTCTTTTTGAACTAGGGGAAGAAAGCCCTAACTTTGCCCAAGCGATAAGAACACATTAAGGATTTGTGATTTCTTTTGTGGCACCACACACATGACAGTAACTTGACTTAGATAAATCTTAGAGTCTTGCTGAAAACTCAAAACTGTTAAGCAACTTGTTTGTTGTCACACATCTGGCTAATATCAGAACCAGATTGAACCCAGATCTTCCTAACTCTTGGTCTAGAGCATCATGACACCTCTCAAGGAATAGAGTTTTATTTTTTAGAGGGAAGTGGGGAGCGAACATATTACTTGCTATATATCTCTGTTCATTTTTGAAGCCTTTTCATTCATAAAATATTGAAATTATTTAATTTGTTCATTAAAATGACAAACATTCATTTTGTCTATCAATTTGTATGCTAATCGAGCACAGGTCATTTGTAATTAGAAGGACAAATATGAAGCCGAATAAATCATTTAACAGAGGAAATATCCTAGTTTACTTTTCTGAAATAGATTAACAAAAGACTTATCTTATATAATCTTTGACCCCAAATCTTTAACTGTCTCTAACTACTTATAAGCACCTCCATTTACATTATAGATGTATATGTATATATGTGCACACATACAAAAATATTTACATATATACATAGTTAGACATATAGATACATATATGTGTGTGTGTGTGTGTGTGTGTGTGTGTGTGTACACATACACATATATTTCCAGGAATTCAAAGCACTCAAGTGAATTCAATGCCATTCTATTATAGATTATCAAAGGATTTGAGAGTCATCTTGGCACTGTGAATAGAGTACTAGACTTGGATTCAGATAGACCTAGGTTCACAGCCTATCCTAAACATGTATTAGTTTTTTGTTTGTTTGTTTTGGTGAGGCAATTGGAGTTAAGTGACTTGTCTAGGGTCACACAGCTAGCAAGTATCAAATGTCTGAGGCCAGATTTGAACTCAGGTCCTCCTGACTCCAGGACTGGTGCTCTATCCACTACGCCACCTAGCTGCCCCCACTTATTAGTTTTGTAACCCTAGACAAGTCATTCAACTTCTCTATGCTTCAGGTTTCTCATCTGTAAAATCAGAGGGATTCAATTTGATTGTCCCTTAAGGTCCCTAATAACTCCAAATATTTGGTTCTATGAACCATAAAGAGCTGGGGTATCACAGGAGAAATAGGAGAAATAGGATCATTCCCTGAAAGCTGAAAAGAGATTCTTCCTCACTAACTACATTTCCACCTGGGTCATGAAATGAAGTCAAGATAGTGACCTTAGGGCTGGTGTTCTGAGAGAATGTGGTCATTCATTTATCCAAACACTTAATGAGGGGCAGCTAGGTGGCACAGTGGATAGACCATCCGCCCTGGAGTCAGGAGGACCTGCGTTCAAATCTAGCCTCAGACACTTGACTCTTACTAGCTGTGTGACCCTGGGCAAGTCACTTAACTGCAACTGCCTCACAAAACAAACAAACAAACAAACAAAACAACATTTAATGAGCTAGCATTCCTTAAGCATTTACTATATTGCAGATACTATGCTAAGTGCTGGAGATGAAAAAAAAAAAAGGAAAAAACAGGTAAAAATGGTCCTGCCTTTGTGGGACTTACATTCTAATGAGGGAGAACAACACATACATACATGCATACACACATACATACATACATACAGAGGTGGGAGAGAGAGAGAGAGACAGACAGAGAGAGAGATGAGAGAGACAGAGAGACAGAGAAACAGAGAGAGAGAGAGAGAGAGAGAGAGAGAGAGAGAGAGAGAGAGAGAGAGAGAGGACAGTTTAATTAGCCTATACAATTCCTTGAACTATTCCACTTAATGAGTGAAAAGCCCAGGTAAGGTTGAGATATGGCTGTTATTCTCTTAGCCATTTCAATTCTCAAGTCCTTCTCATAGCATGAGTACCTCATACCTTGAGTGTGACTCTAAAATCTCCTCTTCATAATACCCAAGGACTGTCCACTCATTGTCACAGTTGGTAGAAGTAATAATAGGGAGAGTCTTTTTTTTTTTTTTCAGAGCAATGAGGTTTAAGTGACTTGCCCAGGGTCAAACAGCTAGTAAGCATAAAGTGTCTGAGGCCAGGTTTGAACTCAGGTCCTCCAGAATCCAGGGCCAGTGCTTTATCTATTGCACCATCTTGCTGCCCCCAGGGACAGTCTTAATTGTTCTTCCCAGCATTCCTGGTCAACTAGGAGACCCCCTGTTCTCTTTGTTTTGACTTGTCTTTATTCTTTCCTGTCCCATAGTAACTCCAAAAGATAACATAGTTATGGTGTGTTGAAATCACCTTTTAATATAATCTGATGTGTGAAGCTTTTTGAAGAGCATTTTCCCCTCTCATCATCCATTTTCCTGCCAGCTGAGTCTTTAGTTGTTTTTGTTTTATTTCTATTTGCATAAAATAGAAGAGAATGCCCTCCTTCTGTTATCTCCAATTTACCCCATCTGTAAATTCTTTTGGTCTGGAAATGTTTGCATATTATCTCTTTTGTTATAATGGGAACTTATTTTTTGGGGGAGGGGCAGGGAAATGAGGGTTAAGTGACTTGCCCAGGGTCACACAGATAGTAAATGTCAAGTGTCTGAGGCTAGATTTGAATTCAGGTTCTCTTGAATCCAGGGCTGGTGCTCAATCCACTGTACTACCTACCAACATCCGGGGCCATTTCCAGTCAGCCCGAAGTGTATCTTGCCACTGGACCCAAATGGCTCTGGAGGAGAGAGTGAGGCTGGTGACTTTGCACAGCCCTCCCTCAAAAAGAATTCAGTTCAAGTCATAACATCACCTCCTGATGTCATGGTCCTCTTTGAGAACAAAGGACAAATAACAACTCTGCTCATAAATAAGTGAATTTGGTAGTGGTGGTAATATCTATGTGTACGTATGTGTTCATAGGCAACATCAATTAATTAATTAATTAATTCACACAACCCATAAATTATCAAGTATCAATTAATACATTATTATAATCACACAAAAATATGATATGCAAAGCCTATAACATAATTTATATACCATCATATATCATTAATTACAAATTTCTCATATTTAGGTCATTATAAATTTAATTATATTATTATAATATAATTGTTATATTGTTATGCTTTGTCATTGTATTATACATATTATATCATATCATCACATCACGTCATGTCATTAGAAGGATGTAACAACTGGGTGCTTTTTGAGCCTTTTTTTTCCCTTTTAAATAGAGCCATATTTTCTCCTAAAGTTTCCTCTAAGTAGAATCTAAGCTCCCTAAAGAAAGATGGGTTCATTTTTATCTTTATATCACTAGTACTTCTCATAGAGACCAACAATAATAGTCAACAATAAATATTTCTTTAATTGAATTATTTCATTTCTTTCCATGGTGATTTTTTTTAAGGTCAACAGATTTTTCATAACATCCATGTAACAATGAATCCAGATCTTTGAAACAATTTTTCCCTAGATTTTCAGTAGTGAGAAAGAAAGGAAGGAAGGAAGGAAGGAAGGAAGGAAGGAAGGAAGGAAGGAAGGAAGGAAGGAAGGAAGGAAGGAAGGAAGGAAGGAAGGAAGGAAGGAAATAAACTGGCTTCAGTTCTAAAAAAATTGCAGTTTTGTGTCTCTCATCAAAGGCAGCATTTCATATAGCACTGTGCATGAAATTGATACTTCACACATGAATGGTAAATGAAAGAAGTCGATGGAGATAGCTCAAAAAGGATAAAAAATAGATTGTGACAGTTCTTTTGGGATTCTGATTTATGTCTGTTGAGGAGCCATTTGGCATATGACACCAAAGCTCTGAGCAGTTCTGTACTTAATTCCAAGAAACACTGACTTAGAGGATATAGATTCTTGGAGAAGGAAGGGAATTGAAAAGACATTGATAGCTGTCAGTAAAGTTTGGCAAAGGACCCTGCCACTCCATCACTTAACATGAGTACATTTCTGGATTTCCTTGATTTATGTACCATTCTCATTGGTGGGCATTTGGGGCATTAGTTGTCACTATAACAACTCTTACATCCAGGGAGGGGCTGGAGCCAGCTCGTACCAAATCATGAAAGCTCATTGTTAAATTTCCAGTGTGAATACTTATACCTTGGAAATAGGCAAATGCTACAAATCAGGGCTTGATTTCTCATGTTTTTGTTTGTCTAGGTGTAAGAAAGTGAGGAAGAAAATGTTTATAATGAAGATTAAAGTATGCCATGTATACATTTTCTTTTTTTTTTTTTCAGAGAACTTGTTGTTAAACATTTACCAGTACACCTCTGCCTATATTGATCCTCTTCTCTCTATTCACACAGGTTCTCATTACCTCTTGCCTGGACTACTGCAATTGTCTCCTACTTGATATTTCTACTTCTCCCCCTTTTATTTCACACAGCTACCAAATTGATATTCCTAACTGATTTTCAGGTCTTACCGTATCAATTCCCCTATTTAAGAAGGTTCAGTGGGTCTCTATTTCTCCTAGGATGAAGTAGAAATTCCTGTCTTCCTTTTAAAACTCTTTTCAATCTGTCTCTAACCTATCTTTCTAGATGTGAATTCTTAACATGCTTTCCATAAAATTTTTAAAAATACTTTAATAAATATAGTTAAATATATTTTTCCTTTTATATCCTATGTATTTTATTTTATATATTTACAAATATTATTTTCAGAAGGAGCCCATTAGCTACACCAGACTTCCTTGTTCCAAGAATCCCTGGTCTAAGTGGATTTCACATTCTTTCTACTGACAGCTTATGTTACAGTAAAATTGGGCTCCTTGCTCTTCACTATAAATAATATTCCATCCCACATCCCTGTTCTTTTGTGAAGCATGTTCCCTATGCTTTCAAAGTTCCCTTCTTTACCTCTATCTCATCTTTCTTTTCTTTTCTCTCTTCCTCCCTCCCTCCCTCCCTTCCTCTCTTCCTCCCATCTCTTTTGTTTTTAATTTATTATTTATTTACAACGTTCTTTTCCCTTTAAATTTTGAGTTCCAAATCCCTTCTCTGCTTGCCCTCTCCTCCCCTACCCACAGAGAGGAGAAGCAATATGATGTCAGTTATATGTGTAAAATCATATAAAACCTATTTCGTATTAGTTATATTTTAAAAACTATAAGAAAAATAAAGTGGGAAAATTATACTTTGATTTGAACTCAGAGTTTATTAGTTCTCTCTCTCAAGGTGGATAGCATTTTTTCATTATGAGTCCTTTGGAATGGTCTTGAGTGATTGTATGAATCATCGCAGCCAGGTCTTTCACAGCTGATACAATACAACTTTGCTGTTACTGTGTACAATGCTCTCCCCATTCTTCTCACTTCACTTTGCATTAGTTCATATAGGTCCTGGAACTGCCCCACCTTGTAATTTCCTATAGCCCTATAGTACTCCACTGTGCTAATCACTGGGATTACATAGACAAAAAGGGATTGTCCTAGCCCTCAGGAATGGCCAATTTTCAGTGGTAAAAGGGTTGGACCAGTGTTGTTTGCAGCCAGAGATCATAGAAGATGATGATGGTGGGGGTGGGACTGGCAAGGATGAAGGGATACGTGACATCTCTTGATAACCCATTCTGGATTTCTCCATTACTGAGCACTGCATTTGTTTTGTCTACTGTCATTTTCTCTTTGGGAAAATAAGCTATAAGGGATGGGTTGGACTAAGGATATCTGCCATCTTAGTTAAAATGTGCTCATTAAGTCTCTGGTTACCTGGAGGGGGGGGGGGAGAATCCTAAGCACCCAAGCTCATTAAAAGAAAAGGAGCTCAGTTGATGTGGAGATCAATTGTTTGGGTATTCTTTTGCCAGCCTGGCACTCATGATGCCAAGGAAACCTGGTTCATTTTGCAAAAAATGCCCCAGCATTTTTTACACAAGAATCTATGTCAGATGAAATTAAGCAGGAACTATCACAGTACATGTGATTCAAATTTTTCATATTAAGGTAAAATCATTTCTTGGCTCTTTTAAAAGCTCATTAAAGTTGAAACAGATTTATCTAAAATGAATGCACCTTTAATGTATACAGAAATGAAAAATTCTGGGAAAGGAAGTCTAGCAAAATCTGCTTTTTTAGGTAACATTTGTATTTACACTGAGAATATCTGTCCCCTCCTTTTTTTTTTTTAATAACAGTGATAATACTGTTACCCTTTTATTTTGAATTACAGTTTCCTTCTTTGGGGTCAAATGAAGATCACTTAACTAGCTGGATGATTATGAGCTAATTCATCAACTTCTATGAGTCTCAGTTTCCCCAGTGGTAAAAGAGGAATAACAATGCTTGCACCATCCATCTTATGAGATTATAAGTATATTATAAATTTTAAAGTGTTACATTAAAATAATTATTATGAATGGGAATAAAGATCTCACAATGATATATTTAATAATATGATTATATTACTGGAATATTATGGAGAAAGTTGGCTAACTTTCAATAAAGCTGAAACTAATAATTATTAATAATCTCACATTTTAATTTAAAATATTTAAAGATTTAATGAGTATTAATTATTAATAAATGCTTATAATAACTACTATTAATACATGCCTGAGATTTCTTTGTTATTAGGGAACTCTTATATGAGAAAACTCCCTCTACTAGTGCAGGTTTCCACAACTTACCATGTTACAACTTTCTAATGACTTGATTTGCCTAGACCATTTAGAAGGTAAATGACCTTCCTACCATCACACCACCTGTATTTGTCTGCAGTAGGACTTTTACCTGTAGGTGCCACCAGAGCACACAGTGTTCAAATCCAGCCTCAGACATTTATTACCCTGGGTAAGTCACTTAACCCTATTTCCTCATCTGCAAAATGAATTGGAGAAGAAAATGGCAAACCACTGTAGTATTCATTATCCAGTATTTCAAAGAAAACCCCAAATGAGATCACGAAGAGTCAGGCATAACTGAAAACAACTGAAAAGGACTTGAACTCAGATCTTCCAGGATTTGAGACTTTCCCTCTTACCACACTAGACCACACCATCTCTCTATTATTGACAACAATAAGAATCTGCTTAATCATAGTGCTGACACTGATTATTAAAGGGACTATTAAGTCACATCTACTTAGGACTTTAACAAAATTTCTTCATAATAATATGGTGACATTGTTGTGATTATCATCATCACATCACCACCACCACCACCACCATCATCACCACTTCTATCACTGCCACCATCATCACCAGTGCTATCACCACCACCATCATTAGTTGTGGTTGTTATTGACGTCATTTTGAGGAGGTTCTTTTTCATAATGGAGGCATACTTTATTTCTGCCTGTAGTTCCCATGGGAGGGCCTGGTTTTCAATTCTCAACTTGGCTTCTTACTGCCTATATGTGCTTAAGTCACTTTTCCTCTCTGGATCTCAGCTTTCTCATCTATAAAATAAAGAATTAGACAAGATAAATCAATCTTTCATTTAATCAACATTTATTAAGTGCCTACAGTGTGCCAGGCACTGTGTGAATGATCTTTTAAGTCTCTTTCAGACACCAGGCATAGCAGAGTTGTTAAATTTGTCATCTATATTATAAGCCTGGCTGACTCTGGCTGGAACATAGAAGTCTAGTTTTAGATTGTCTTTTCTGGGATGTTACTGAAGGATTTGCCCCTCACCCTCAATCTTGTTTGTTTTTGAAGTCAAGTCAATAAGCATGTATCAAGTGGCTCCCATGCACCAGGCAGTGTCCTAAGCAATGAAGATATGAAGAAAGCTGCCCCACCCCCCACCAAAACAAAAAAACAAACAAACAAGCAAAAACTCAGTATTTATTCTCAAGGAACTTATACTTGCCAGATATATCTTTGAGTGGATTCTTCTCCAAAAAATAGTTGAGCCTAGATGCCCTCTGAAGTCCCTAAAAACTCTGAGATTCTATGGTTGTGACTCTAAAAAGATGCCCAGTGTTGTTTGTTAGAGCAGTATTGCCCTTTCCTTTGATCCAAGAATCCTCTTAATAAGATATGAGAAGTGGTGATAAATCCTCCAGCTAAACAGAGGATTGTTCCTAGAGCAGAGATGGGCCAGTTCTTGAATGCCTCAGTGTTGGGTTTGCCTTATAAAGGGAACAGCTAATGGGATTCTAGTCTGGGGCTTTGACAAGCTTTTTTGTTTTAAAGATTTGTTTTGTAGATCAGATAACTGATCTTTTAAACAAAATAAAAATACCCAATGAAGAATATGAGATTATTTTTAGTATGTTCGGTCATGTTGCTTAAGTTCTTGGGGGTGGGGGTGGGAAGGGAGGGAGGAAGAGAAGTTGGAACACAAAGTTTTTAAAAATTGATGTCAAAATTTGTTTTTACATATATTTAGGAAAACAAAATTCTAAAAAGTATGTTTTGTCATGGAAATTAGAGTTTTAGATTTTATAGGTGAGGAAAGTACTTGCTACCTTTTATTTAAAAGAGAATGTTATTCATCTTCTAGCATACTTGATTTATATGTTGACTACAATGAATTGCCTCTAATTTTCTCTAATTCCCAATTTTTAATGAACTTACAGTCTTTCTATTTCAATAACAGGATCTTATTTAGTTAAAGCTTAGGGTTGACAGATTTTTTCTGTTGGTCCTTTTTTGTTTACTCAAACAAGGCTATTTCCCTCAAAAGATCTGCCTGGACACCCTAAAAAAATGTACCTATAAAGTATTTAACACTGAATTGTTTTTCAGGCTCCAAGCATTTATCTTGTATTTCAATTTTCCAGAACTTCCCCTTTATTAGTCATTAGTTATTTTTGAACAAAATGATGCTTCATCTGTGGTAGAAAGTTTTCCCATTTAGATGAAACCTTGCTTTTCTCTTATAGCAATAGCACCCCAACACAATGAAATCTGGGCTGGACATTTAGTAGGATTCATATTTCAGTGTTTTATTGGATCTTTTGGATGAAGGGAAAAGAGCAATCCATCCATATTTTGTCATCTTGTGTGATGTCTGGTCATGACATGGCCTCCTGCAATTCCCCATAGAAAATCCACTCATGACTGAAAGACTTTCTGGAAGGTCTTTGCCATTCCCTGGGCACCAGCACAGCATTGTGTTTATTTGATATCCTTTCTTCTAGCCACATACTGGGCCCACCTCCCTTTCTGAGGATGAATTTCCTTAAAGTATTTTATCCCTACTCTTTGGCTGTACATCATCATTGTCACTTTGTTACATTCTATTTGCACACACAATATATCACTCCATTGTTCCTATTCCTATTCTTTGGAGATTGGGGATTCATAGGGAAGTTCTGGGATTGTTATTTGTCAGGTAAAGGTGAGAAAGACCATAATGTTAGAGTTGGAAGAGATCTAGAAAGATCAATGAGCCCAACTGAGGCCCGGAGAGCTCACTGGATTTGCTCAGAGTCATACACTAGTGTAAGCCTGAGATAAGTCTTCCAAACTCTAAGTCCAGTACCTTCACCATTATACCATATTTTCTCCAAAAACAGGAACTCTGTGTCTTTGACAGTGAGAAAAAGAAACCAAGAAGGAACTTAGGGGCCTGGTAATAAATCAGTCAGCAAACATTTATTAAATGTCTCCTATATGACAGACCAAAAAGTTCTGTCTCTGTCTCTCTGTCTATATATTATACACATATAGTATATGTATGTGCATGCATATATACACATTCACCCACATACACATATGCATACCACATGTACAATGTATGCTCATATGACTATTATACACACTAATGCATATGCATACATAACTATATGCATACAAATATATTACACACATGCATAATATTGCATATAGACATATATGTATACAATATTTGTATTCTATAGGCGCACAGTATATACACATGCATACCACACAGTGCACATTCTATAATCACACGTGCATATACTACATGTGTACATATATTGCATGTGTATATGTTGTATAATATTGCATATTATATATGTCATATAGATTTATGATTATGTGTATAATATATTCCTTTAAAAGAATTGAGAATAATCTTTCTCTTCTTGAAAGAATGCCTAGGTATCTAGGTATAGCTACTCCAAAGCTACATTTCTATAGTATTACCAGCAGCTTTTTTATTTCAGGAAAGAATGTAAGTAGAATCTCTCTGTTGAAATGAAGCTTTAAACACAACCACCAGGAAGTGTTTTAGTATCTTTCTGTTAAAAAAACTAGTCATGGAGCTTTTTATGTTGTTGTTTTTGTTGGTTTTCCTATAAGACTTGTTATTCCTCTGTCCTTCCTTTATGTGCAAGCTATTTTCTACCTAGTTTCTAAAGTCAATTTCTTCCCCTTCCCCCTTCCCTCCAGGAAGGTTCTATTGAAGGTCACACAGAAAATATTCTAGCTCAGAACTTCTTTGCAATTCAGGACTTTGAAGTAAGCTAGAGATGCGACTGAATTACTTCAGGTTATTGCTAACCTTCTCTGTGAGCTAGGCAGCAATCAAAAGCCTGTGGTGGTAATCACTTCTTCTATCACCAGCCTTTAGCATGATTAGTTATGATGGGCTGTTATTTTATTTTCAGTCTCATGGCATGTGAGTTCAATTGGAAAAGGATGGTAATGAGGCCAAGGTCACTCTTATCCTTAAATTGGTCAAGAGCTTTGATCATTCCTGGTTCATGAACTGGGACTTTGGCTCCAGACTGTTTTCTTCTTGATGGGTTCCTTCAGTCATGATGATAACCAGCAAGAGAATAGCACTGAGTCCATTAATGGTAATGGCAAGAGAAAGCAATGTCTTCCCATTATTCATGGTGAGTTTTAGTGCAAGTGGGTTTATGAATTGAAGCTTCAGAGGAGAAAAATATTTCCCTTTTTTCTGTTTTTATTGATAATTCTCAGTGATTTTTCCCTGTACTTGTGGCTCCCAAAGTAAAAGAAAAACAATACTTCATGATGTAAGGACAGCTTGGTTGCTATTGGGTGGGCATTCCATGAAGGGAAAGGGTGGGTATACTCAACTTTGTGAATCCCTTTTAAAAATATCGAGTAGTTATTTTGATGAGCATATTCCCTTTCTTCTCAAGCCCATCAACTTGACTAGAAGCCCTCAGTTCATACATGGGCCATTTCTCTTCTGAGTGTGCCTCATTACTTGAGTTTGAATACAGGCTTCACTATTTACCATCTGTGTGACCTTGGGGCAAGCCCCTGAACTACCCTGAGCTTTGGTCTTCTCATCTGTGAAGTGAAAGGATTGGATTTTATGACTTCTAAGGTCCCATCTAGCTTCTAAATCTATGGTTCTATGAGAACCAATAGCAAATGTATCTATGAGTTGGTGGTTCCATTGGTGGATGATCCTAAAAAAAAACCTTCCCTTCCAGAGTGTGGTCATCAAGAGCATTCTATTTGTCTTTTCATCACAAGCAACTAGCACAATATCCTGTTTTAAGTAGACATCACTCTTTCTACAGGCAGGGAAGGGAACAAGTCTTTCATAAGCATGGAGGCTAAAGGTGTTTTCATGGTAAGGGGACATGGCTGAAAGACTAGCATATACTGGGGGAAAGGCCAACAGGACTACCTCAGATAGGAAGGGTACCACCCAGAGTCCATGACTTGAACCCCTTATTATATCTCTGCTACATTCCAAGCTTGTATTCTTCAATGGTCAGAGAACATTCTGAGCAAGGGAGGAGTTTATTTTCTTTAAAAAGATGAAAATTTCAAAATGCTTCTTTGAGTAATTTAAACTGATTACATAAGACATTCTAAAATGAACCTGGAAAAGACCAGATTGAAGTTGCTCAACCTTAAAAATAAAAGCTTTCTTTAAAAAAATACTCTGAATGTATTTTGTGCATGATCCTGAGACAAATGTCTTTAAAAGTATTTTATGGTATTTTGTAGGTGCCAAAGCAGTCATCTATTTTAGTCTGATTCTTCCACCACAACCTTTGCCAGCATGTTCTAAGATAACACCATCAATAATTTATTTCTAAGATTGGCAAGTGGGGAAAAAATACTGAGTGCCTACTATGTGCCCAATATTGTTCTAAGCTCTCCAGCAGAATCAAAAGAAAATTATTATTCCTACTCTTGGGGGTACACGTCATCTGAGGTTTTATTTTTACCAATAAAAATCCAAAACTGGCATGTGGCAAAGAAGGCTGTGTACCAGGGTGCCACATCAGAGAGGGATATTGCTTCCCTTTCTAGAAGACCGAATCCCTTCTGCTCACCCACCCAACCCTACTCCACCCAAGAGGTAATGACCAGTCTATCTCCTTTCTTAGCTTGACTGTACCCATAGAAAATATTTTATGCAGTAATCCCCTTTCCTCCAGCTATTTTCACCCCATATGAAAAAAAATCCTATTTGGGCTTTGAACAAAGAGGCATCAGTCTTTTTCTTTTGTGGATAGAATCATATCAGTTCTAATCCCTAGGTTGGTAAATATAACATCTCATCATGGAGGAGAAGGGAGCAAGGAAAATGAATGTACAGGATCTGTTTATTATCTATCTCTGGCATCTCCATGTTTGTTAGGCTGGTTGTTTTACATACCAAGGAATTTCATGTACTGTAAGGGAAAGTGATTTTCAAGGACACAGCCCTATAATGGGCTCAGATTTGGACTCTTGGAGGAAAAATCCAGTATCAATAAGATTCTAGAGACATTAAAGAATTGAAGTCTACAGATGCATGCACGCGTGTGCGCGTGCACACACACACACACACACACACACACACACACACACATCCCAAAGATAACCCTCCTCGGCCTCCATCTCCCTTAAAAAGAAATGAAAAAAAAGTAACATCTCCCTAGACACATTCATTTGCTTTTATTTTCAGCTTTCTAACAAAAGCAAGAACTGTCTTGGGTTTCTGAAGGAACTTGAGATGGCTCTGTGTGAATTCAAGCTGGTTATTCAGCTCAGAACTGCCTAAAAAGCAAATTAATATGTGCCAGAGGGATATGAAATATTTGATTATTGCAGTTGAGTTACTGACTCATGATATCAGGGGGCATGAACATAATGACAGGGAGACTAGCTTATATTTCTATAATGAAATATAAAAAATATTTTTCATTAAAGCCCTTTTAAACTGGTCCCAACCTGTCTTTAAAGCCTTATTTTACTCTCCTGTTCATATCCTCTGCTGTAGCCAAAGTGACTTTTTTCATCTTCCTCACACTCAACATTCCATTCCTTATTCCTATGACTTTGTCTCCTATGCCTGGAATAAATTCCTTCCTCACTTCTGCCAAAACCCAATTCAAGCCCCACCATCCAGATCGCTGGGTCCTCCCAGGTGCTAGTTCACTCTTCCCACAACCAAATATATTTATTTTACATAGACTTCCATTTTAACATGTTATTTTCCCCAAATAGAATGTAAACTCCTTGAGGACAGGAATTGTTTTATATTTGTCTTTGTATCACCAGCACTTACATGGTACCTGACATATAGGAAGTATTTGATAAATACTCATTGATTTATTGACTGATTGATTATCCTGATGTGATGCATATCCTGAGTGGAAGTCTTTACTATCTCCCTTGTTCATTCTATTTCCCTCCTAAAATGTTGTTGTAGTTTTCAATACTTCATGACTCCATTTGGATTTTCTTAAAAAGATACTAAAATGGCTTGCCATTTTCTTCTCCAGTTCATTTTACAGAAGAGGAAACTGGGTCAAACAATGTTAAGTGACTTGCACAGGGTCCCACAGCTAGGGTCTAAGGTATGATTTTAACTTAGAAAGAGGAGTCTTCCTCACTCCAGGTCCAGCACTCTAACCACTGAACCACTTAGCTGCCCAGTTTTCTGTTTATTGATGTAGAAAGTTTGCATCCTTTCCCTATCAGTAGAATATCTTCTTCTTCATCATCTTCTTCTCCTTCTTCTCCTTCTTCTCCTTCTTCTCCTTCTTCTCCTCCTCCTTCTCCTTCTCCTTCTCCTTCTCCTTCTCCTTCTCCTTCTCCTTCTCCTTCTCCTTCTCCTTCTCCTTCTCCTTCTCCTTCTCCTTCTCCTTCTCCTTCTCCTTCTCCTTCTCCTTCTCCTTCTCCTTCTCCTTCTCCTTCTCCTTCTCCTTCTCCTTCTCCTTCTCCTCCTTCTCCTTCTCCTTCTCCTTCTCCTTCTCCTTCTCCTTCTCCTTCTCCTTCTCCTTCTCCTTCTCCTTCTCCTTCTCCTCCTTCTTCTGTTCCTCCTCTTCCTCCTCCCTAGCATCTGTCTTAGGTCCCACACAAAACAGGTATTTTTTCAATCTATAAATGTCCAAGTACATTGTTCTTTCCACTGTTTCTAGAAGAAAGAGGGGAAAAGCAGATTCATTTATCAAGGAACAAATGTAGGATCCCTATATTATGATACTCCTAAAAGAATGCAACTGAAACACAAGATTCCATTTTTTTCTTAAAAATGAATATTAAGGGGGTGGCTAGATAGCACATTAGATAAAGCACCGGCCCTGAATTCAGAAGTACCTGAGTTCAAATCCGGCCTCGGACACTTGACACTTACTAGCTGTGTGACCCTGGGCAAGTCACTTAACCCCCATTTCCCCGCCAAAAAAAAAAAGAATATTAAATTATATATCTTGGTGATTGAATTGAAATGAATCCTTGTCAAACTCTGAGACCAGATATTATTTCCATTTTATAGATGAGCAAACCAAGGTTCACAAAGTGAATGTGACATCCCAAATCACAAAGGTAATAAGTGATCTTTTAAGGCCAGAATTGTTTCTACTACACCTGGAAGAATATATATTTACTAGGGAAAAATATAGAAAATATGTAAGAGATTCTCTCTTTATTGTTACATCCCTAAAAAAATTGTGCCTAGAACTCAGACATTTAATTTTTCTTCTTTGATTCTCAAGAAATGAGAACTCAATCCTTAGGGGAAAAAAGTTACATCATCCATGGGTTTTGCTGTGGATTTTAGGTTCTTACCTTTGCATTGTGATGTCATTTATGGTCTATTGCTTGAAGTATAAATCAAGTATTGTAGACTCAATTAGTTTACGGGTTCATAAAAAGATTGTAAATATAATAAAACTGGATAATTTCTTTGCTTAAATCACAACCTGATCTAAACTTTAAGATTTATTACATTTTTCCCAGGAGCCCTTTTCCTCCCTAGGCCAAAGTTCTCCCCCCTCCAAAAAACACACCAAAAAAATCCCCAACAAACTATTCATATGCTGAGACCTGCAAAAGTATGTAATGGTTGACTCCCAATTTGGAAGTTAGAGAGAATAACATAGAGACAGACACCTGAGCAGTAAGCTTTCTGGATTGATGAAAAGGGCCTAAAAAAATCTCCAGTGAATATGCAACTTTACATACATCAAAGTTAAGAAATGAAAACGTTAACACTCTGTTACTGACTCCCCCACACCACACATGTTCAGAGTTCAGCATTTAGCGAGAATACTGCTAATGCAAGAAAAAAAAAATCCACAACATATGTGAAATGTGGGTGAGTTAATGTTGCCATCAGAAGCAGGGCTTGCATTTTCAATCTTATCTTTATTTGAATTTGCATTCTTGACAGTGGATTGCTTGCTGTCATCTTCCTCTTTCAAAGAGATTTTTTCAATGTTATTTTATTTTACTTTATTTTTATGATAGGAAGCCAAGAAGAAAGTCTTTTTTTATCTTCAATGAATTATTAGGGCCAAAAAAGCTGCATTCCTTTGCAAGGACTCCAATCCTTTAAAATTTATTTTTTCCCCCACAAAAAAAATTTGTTCTAGCTAACAACCCTTACTGTACTGTTCCCTGGTTGCTTTCTAGATGACTTCTGTTTTTAGTGTGGGGTCTTCCTCTACCAGATCACAGATTATAATATTTCTCTGACTTAATACATAGTCTGATATCTTCCAATATGAAGTCTGTGATTTTATAGCCATATTAGGCCTGGAGATTATAGAGTTATATTTCTAAAACTTATAGGGGCCTTATCAACCATCCAGCCAAATGTCTTCATTTTATAGATGAGGAGCCTCAGGCACAGAGAGGTAAAATGATTTGCCCAAGGTCACATAGCTAGTAAGTATCTTAGGCAGCACTTCATGAATCTAAGTCCAGAGTCCTATTCCCTCTGCCAAACTGAACTCTCCTAGGAGGATAAGGTGAAAGAACTGATGATGTTTACTATAGAAGACCAGAGTTGTTGGGGATGAGTGGCAGGTTTGTGACAACTGTCTGCAAGTATATGAAGAGCTATAAGGTACTTGACCCTACAGGTTCAATGGGTGGACATTGTAAAGAAGAAGATATAACTAAGTTTGAAGGAATGGAAAAGATTTCCACCATTATATTGCTACCAAAATGGAATGGTCTTCCTCAATTGGTGGTGGTTTTCCCATTATGGGAGATGGTCAAGCAAGACTTGTCAAGCATATTGTCAATATTTATACCTCAGTCAATCTGACTTATAGTCCATTATTATTTCTCATACACCATACTGCTTCCCTAATATGTCCCATGAATCATCGATGAAAAGTTAAAATATATTCACTTTGGTTTTGTGGTATGTATGCCCTGGAATAGTTAAACATCACTGTGATGTGTTGGAAAGTTTCCCCAGACTTGTCAAACATGATTACTCCTAATGAGTAAAGGACAATTTATACTACCAGAAAGAAACCAGGAAATATTACTAGGGATTAAGAAATCTGGCCAAGACCTTTGGGGCACAGCTGGTGTTTTCATTACTGATATTGACTGAAGGCAGAAGATTCAGAAGGGAAAGGCAGATTTGGTAAAAGAACAGCTGGTTAAGAAATTGGTATCTTAGAACAAAGGTTAAGTTTCTGGACCATGGCTTAAATGTATTAAAGACTACCTTTTGGCCATGTATTGAATAAAACTTAAGGCTGGTAAAAATAAATGTACTTGAAATCCTGGAACTTGAATTCGTTTAAAATGAAGACAAATGAGGGGCTTAAATGTCTATTTACCAAGCAAGAGACAACAGAACAGGGGTTCATGATGCTTTTTTGCATGTTACAAACAACCTACACCATCTTGTGAAGTCTATGGAGCCCTTCTTAGAGTCATATTTTAAATATATAAAGTAAAATTTATGAGACTACAAAAGAGACAAATTTTATTGAAATACACTAATCATTTTTTTTTAAGTTTGTGGCCCCTTATCATAGGGAGTCTCACAGACACAGTAGAAGAAGAAGAACAGAAGAGACACATTGCTACTTACAAGAAAAACGGTCCAAGGAAAGAGCTGGGGGTGGGGAGATTAACTGACAGCTGACTAAATTAATTCTGGATCTAAAATGGTATCAATAGGCGAGGATGATGGGTGAAATTCAATTAGATTAGATTAATGGAGACACACTTAAGTCTCATGCTTGGCTTAAGAAAAATCAAGTTCACAATGATGAGATATGAGAAATGTGGTTAGATAACAGTTCATTTGGGGAAAACAAAAAGAAAACCTAGAGGCTTTTGTGAACTCCAGAGTCCATGTGTATAAACAACAGAACATTGACCAAAAAATAATAAATAAATTTGATCTCAAGCCAAATCTTGTACTTTTTGTCTCCTGAAATTCTGCCATAAATCCCTTCAGTTCCAATTCAGATAGCCACATCTCTCATACAGACCCTAATCAACTACCACCCACATTATTACAAGGCCTTTCCAGTTGGTCTTTTGGTCTCAGATTTTTCCTTATACCACTTCATCTTCTACAGATACCAGCGATTTTCCTAAAATGTAGGTCTGCCTATGCTATAACCCCTCTGCTCCCCCACTTAATAAACTCCAATGGTTTCTTATTACCTCTAGGATCAAATATCAATTCTTCTTTTTTTGGGGGGGGGCATTTAAAGCTCTTTACAATCTGGCACCTTCTTATTTTTCTATTCTGTCGACTCACTTGCCTCAACTTCTAGACTCTCTAGGTCTTTCCATATTATCCCACATGGCTGTTCTTCATACATCACACTCCATTTTCCATCCCTATGCCTTTTGAACTGGCTGTCTCCTCCCATTCTGGGCATACTCTCCATCTCTATAGCCAACTCACAGTGTAGTATCCCTGGCTTTAAGATTCAGGTAAATGTCATCTCTTCTATGAGTCCTTCCCTGGTATGCTCCAGCTTCTAATGCCATCCCCTCTACATTAAAAATATATTTATCCATTCATTCATTTTTGTGGGGCAATGAGGGTTAAGTGACTTGCTCAGGGTCACACAGCTAGTAAGTGTCAAGTGTCTGAGGTTGGATTTGAACTCAGGTCCTCCTGAATCCAAGGCCAGTGTTTTATCCACTGTGCCACCTAGCTGCCACAATCCCCTCTACATTTAGCTTCCACTTATCCAGTATTTTCAGGTAGCTATGTGGCTACAGTGAGTAGAGCTCCAGTCTAGAAGTCAGGAAGACATCTTCCTGACTTAAAATCTGGCCCCAGACACTAGCCGTGTGACTCTGGTCAAGTCAATTAACCCCGTGTGCTTCAGTTTCCTCATCTATAAAATAAGCTGGAGAAGGAAATTTCAATGTCTGCCAAGAAAATACCAGAGTCATGAAGAGTAGAAAACAACTGAACAACAACAAGGACTCAGTATTTATCTTGCATGCACTGATTTATATGTTTTTAACTCATGTGAATGTGACTTCTTTGAAGGATGGGATTATTTTTGCTTTATATTCTTTCCCCAGAATTTAATATATTTATTATATTTTAATATTCATATATGATTATATAATATATATTATCTTTAATATTTATACATAGTAAGTGCTTAATAAATAGTTACAGCTTGTTCATTGATTGGTGGACTACATTTGAAGATAATCCTATCATATTCTTCCTTGGTCATACCACATTAAAAATAGCGCCCCTTCCCCCCCCCAAAAAAAATCACATTTTGTTTAGCCCTGGGCTCAACATATTTTAGAAAGGATATTGACAAGGTAGAATATATCGGGGATGGTGAAGACCAAAAGACCACACACACTGAAAATTGGTCATCCAAGGAAAGGAGTGCCTTGGGACAGATAGGAGGTCTATGTTTAAATATTAGAAGAACTCTCTGTAGAAGAGCTGCTTGCCTTCAGTAGAAAGACCTAGGAGCAATGGGTAAAAGATACAGAAAGGAAATTTAGGCTTAGTATCATAAAAATCTTCCTAAAACTAAGAATTGTCCAAAGAAGGATAGCCTGTCTTGGTTGTCAGTGCATTCCACCCTACCTCCCCCACGATCCCTTTACTGGCCACCTGTTTGACTATTTGTTAGATCTGTTGAGAAAAAGATTCTTACTCATTCAGTTTGGCCAGAGATTTCCCTTCCAATTCTAAGATCCAATAATACAGAAGGTTTTAAGAAGAATATAAAAAACAATTTTCTGGTGTAGTATTACAGGGATTCCTTTTTGGCCATGGGTTAGCATAGATGATGCTTGACGTTCTTTATGGTTCTAAAAATTCTGTGATTCTGCATAAAATTTTTATTAACCAAAATACTCCAGATTATGATCATTCTGTGTA
Source organism: Dromiciops gliroides (assembly GCF_019393635.1). Lineage (NCBI taxonomy): Eukaryota > Metazoa > Chordata > Mammalia > Microbiotheria > Microbiotheriidae > Dromiciops > Dromiciops gliroides. The sequence goes on from NC_057865.1 coordinate 266,723,008, forward strand.
ACAGAATTTGTTGTAAGGGGAAATATTTTATAGAAGATTTTACATTTCTTTGGGGGTATTTGAAAAAAAAGGAAAGAAAAAATTCCAAGTCTCTAAGCAAATGTTTTTAAAAAGGTCTCTTTAACTATAGTTAAATATAAAATAAACAGATCTTTGGAAGGAAGGCACCTGTTCCTTTCATAGATTTTTCTACAATAAAAGAAATATGAGTTATAATCTTACCATTTGGGGGATATCTATGAATCTTGAGCATGTGGACCAGAACTTATTTTCAGTGCTGCTATGGGTATGATTTATTTGTTTTATTAAAATTCAGTCCATTTATCCTGAAGCCTCTGTTTATACATATAAAAGATATGACTATAAAATATTGGAACCAATTCCATAAGCCACCCATAATGTCAATTTTATGATTTTATTTTCCCTTGTCACATATCAAGCCCACATGTAGAAACCAGTCTATTTGGAAATTAGCCAATTCATTTTCATATGGGTAGGAAAAAATTTCCCAAGTACAGATACTCTGCCCCGCCCCCTTATCTTTAAGGGGAAAAAAGTTTTTAAAAAGAAAAATATATATTGTTTCAGAAATAGTAAATTAAACATAATTGTGTTATTGAACTATTCAGTTTTAACACAGAGAAAATAGATATATTTGCTTTATTTTGCTCAGTTCCAGAGGAAAGAAGTAGGATCAATGAGTCAAAGTTATAAGGAGACAGATTTTTGTCTTATTATAGGAAATAACTTTTTAACAATTAGAGCTATCCAGTAAAGGGGAAAAAACCCAAAACTTTTTGCTGTATATTAGATTATGAGTTTCTTGGAGGTAGGGACTATCTTTTCTCTCTTTTTGTATATCTGGGGCTTACAAGGTACCTGGCATGTTTGTTGTTCAATTGTCTCAGCTGTTATCAACTCTTTGTGACCCCATTTGGGGTTTTCTTGGCAAAGATACTGGAGTGGTTTGACATTTCCTTCTCCAGCTCATTTTATAGATGAGATAATTGAGGCAAATAGGGTTAAATGACATGCCCAAAGTCACATAGCTATTAAGTGTGTGAGTCCAGATGTGAACTCATGAGATGAATCTTCCTGACTCCAGCACTGGCACTTTATCCACAGTGCCACCTCATTTTCCCTATCTTCGTCTAGTAACTAGGTTTAAATTCTGCCCATGGGCTACATGGCCCCCCAAACTCCCAAATGTAACTGAACTATCTCAAAATCTAACGGGTAGGGGGCAACTATGTGGCACAGTGGATAAAGCACCAGCCCTGGAGTCAGGAGGACCTGAGTTCAAATTCAGCCTCAGACACTTGACACTTAACTAGCTGTTTGACCCTGGGCAAGTCACTTAACCCTCATTACACTGCAAAAAATCTAATGGGGAAATGTTTAACAATGACAACAACAAAAACACAAGACAACATAGATAAAGTTATTTTATGTTTTTCTAGGTAAATATGTGGCCCAGCACCTGAGACATAGTAGAGGCTTACTGATTGATTTATGACCTTGCACAGCCCTCCTTCACTTAAATCTAATTCACTGCAAGTCATGACATCATCCCAATGTCATGGTCCTTTTTGAGAATGAAGGACAAAACAACAACAACAAGAACAACTGACATACAATACAGTTTGATAAGTAGGTGATACTTACCTTCCATGAGTTCTATTCAACAGACATGGATGATTTTATCCCAATGTATTGAAACGACTTGCAGATATTATATCTGAACCATACTTGATGTTCTTTGGAACAGTACAGGAGAGGTGTCACGGGACAAGAGATGGTCAAATATCCAACAATCTAAAAGAGCATATCCTTCAAATTATGAGCTGGTGAAGACTTTAGCCATGATGAGCCAGTAAACCCATGATGAGTTAATAATTTATTTCTTCCCTCATATTCTTTGTCATTAAAGTGACTTAATTCAAACAAAATCCATTTTCTCTTACTCTTTTTATCCCTTTTTTATTTATTTAGAGTGTCAGCAAAAGTTTAAAAGGATGGAAAAAACCTGGAAGCATATGGTTTTTCTTCCATATTAGAGTTGATGGCTTTGTTTATTTCAAGAGAGTATTAGTAGAATTATAGGGTCCTAGAGACAGGGATTGTGGGATAAATCTGAGTTCTTGTACTAACTTTCCAATTAAATATATATGTATAATATATATACACACATATACTCTTATGTAAATATATAGAAATATATCTAAAGATTTATAAATGTGTATATGCACATATACACATTTAAGTATATATAGATATATACATATATGCAGACACAAAGAAAACTTGTATATATGTGTACATAGGTATATTTATTTGTATATGTATACATCTATACAATACACACATGTACACTACACACATCTACATATAATTTACATACATACATACACACATACATCATGCATACACACTTATTGTCCTTACTGCTCTGGACCTTAATTTCTCCATCTGTAAAATGTGGGGATCAGACAAAATAATCTCTAAGCTCTTTTCCAGCTCTGACATTCTCTGACTCTGATTACTACCAATGTTTCAATGATCCCATTTACAGGTTCACTCATGACTTTAGAAGTGTAATCCCTAACTCTATCACTGTTGGGAGATGAGATTCCCAGTACCTGGCTGGGTGTTTGCTCATGATCATCTTGCAGGTTCAAATCTCGTTTCTGCTGACTACCTCTGTGACCTTGGGTAAGTCACTCCTCTTTCCTAGACGTCAATTTCTTCATTAATAAAATGAGAAATTTGCCTCTGAAGACACTTCCAACTCTTAATCTATGATTCCATAATTGATCTTCAGCTTCAAATCTCTCAACTCTGCCCCTAACGTTCCCAGTTTGTTTACTACTTTCCTTTACTATGGGTGTTTTTAACCTGGTTTCTGTAAACTTAACAAAGAACAAAAAACAAAAACAAAACAAAAAGGGGGGGGGGCAGCTAGGTGGTGCAGTGGATAAAGCACCAGCCCTGGATTCAGGAGGACCTGGGTTCAAATCCGGCCTCAGACACTTGACACTTACTAGCTATGTGACCCTGGGAAAGTCACTGGGCTATTGCCCCACAAACAAACAAAAAACACCAAATAGGTAAGTAGTTAAATATAATTGCTTTTCTTTGCAATTCTAAGCACCTTACCTTATACATTTGAAAACTTTACTTCGAGGAAACAATAGACTTCACCAAACAACCAGAGTACTCCATAATACAAAACAGATTTAAATCCCCACTGTACAACAAGGTTAAGAGCAAAAGGGTATGTGAGCATTCATAGGATTATAACATTAGAGATAGAACGGTCTATTGAGTCTAAGCTCCTCATTTCATAGGTGAGAAAATGGGGGCATGGGGAGTTTCAGGGCCTTTCACAGGGTTACACAGTTATTAAGTATCTGGGATGGAGTTTGAACTCAGGTTTTCCTGACTCCAAGCCCCGGCCCCTATCCAGTATGCTGTGATGGAACTATAGCAAGTATTTGTAAAATGAAGAGAAAGGAAGAAATGGAATGGAGTGGGGAAAATAGAATGGCTTTTCTGCATTTTTTAAGTTTAGATCTTTCTTTCTTCCTTCCTTCCTTCCTTCCTTCCTTCCTTCCTTCCTTCCTTCCTTCCTTCCTTCCTTCCTTCCTTCCTTCCTTCCTTCCTTCCTTCCTTCCTTCCTTCCTTCCTTCCTTCTTCCTTCCTTCCTTCCTTCTTCCTTCCTTCCTTCCTTCCTTCCTTCCTTCCTTCCTTCCTTCCTTCCTTCCTTCCTTCCTTCCTTCCTTCCTTCCTTTCTTTCTTTCTTGCCCTTAACATAAACAAAACAAAACAAAAACCTTGACATAAGCAAATAAGAAAATCACCCACTCCTTATACCAGGTTTTACAAGCCAGAGTTTATTCTTAACTTTAGATTACCTGCAACAATTCTCCCAGATCCTTGTCAACTCTTTGCCTTTCTTCCTTCAATCAAGCAAGCATTCATTAGGTTCCTGCTATGTTCCAGTTGGTGTCTTAGGCCATGGAGATAAAGAGACAAAAATAAAATATTCCCTATCCTCAATAAACTTGCATTCTTTATTCAGTCTGATGCTCAACACCCTTCATTGGCTTCTTACTGTATACTTAACAAAATTATAAATTCTTGATAATTTTTTTCATGTTTTTCAGAAGTCTGGCATATTCAAGGCCCTTCACAGCCTAACTCTGCCCTACCTTTCCAGTATTATTTAACTCCAAATCCCTTCCAGGTTATTAGAGCTCCTATCAAAATTAACTACTCACCCTCCTTGAGATCATACATATTGTTCTCTTGCCTTCTTACTTTTTTTTTTGGGGGGGGGTCGGGCAATGAGGGTTAAGTGACTTGTCCAGGATCACACAGCTAGTAAGTGTCGAGTGTCTGAGGCAGGATTTGAACTCAGGTCCTCCAGAATTCAGGGCCGGTGTTTTATCCACAGGACCATCTAGCTGCCGTGCCTTTTCACTTTTGCTCACACCATTCCCTCTGTCTGAATTTTTTACCTTATTTTCTCTCACAGTCTCTATGAAAATCTTGCCCCGTCCTAAAACTCCACTCAAGTGCCACCTCCTCTTGGAAGTTTTCAGTGATCTCCCAGTCACTAAGGATCTTTCTTTCCTGGAACTCTGACTATAATTCGGTATTCTTCTCATGTACTTATCAGGAACTTATCTATCTTGTTAGAGTTACTTGCCTATCATCTTATTCTATCTTCCTGACAACCCTGTAAGTTGCTGTTGCTATTATGCTCATTTTACAGTTGAGTAAATTGAGGCCAGCATAGGTTAAGTGACTTACCCAGGGGCACACAACTATTAAATGTCTGAGGTCAGATTTGAACTCAAGTCTTCCTGACTCCAGGCCCAGAGCTCTATTCACAGTGCACCCTATATCTCCTGTCTCTTTGCCTATGCACAGGCTGTCCTAAAATACACTCTCTCTAGTCTACTTCCCATTAGAATACCTAGTTTCTTGAAAGCTCAGCTCAAATACTCCCTCTTACATGACACCTTGACCAGGTAGGTGGTGTATTGGATAGAGTTCTAGGCCTGGATTCAGGAAGACTTGAGTTCAAATGTGACCTCTAGCTGTGTGACCCTGGGCAAGTCGCTTATCCTGGTTTGCTCCAGTTTCCTCATCTGTAAAATGAACTACAGAAACAAATGGCAAACCACTCTAGGGTCTTTACCAAGAAATGGAGTCTTGAAAAGTCTGAAACGACTGAGCCTTTACATGAGACCTATACAGATCCCTCTTCCTAAAATTACCATCTATTATATATATATAATTATATGCAAAATAATTTGTCTTTCCCCCCCTCCTCACAATGTAAGTTCCTTGAGGGTAGGGACTATTTCAATCTTGTCTTTATTTCTCCAGTGTCTAGCATAATAACTGGTGTGTAGTAGGTGTTTAATGAATGCTTGATTGATTGACATGGACAAGGTTTGCACAATATTTGAAGGCATGGATGGGTTCTAAGCTGTATTCCCATATCAATGAGATCCTTATTCCATTTAAGCATCAAAGTTGTGTCTATTGTAATCTCCAAACAGACAATAATTCCATGAGGACCAGGACACTAACTTTTCTGTCTTTGTATTTCCTCTAGTGCCTTGCACAGTATTCTACACATTGTAGTCACTTAATAAATATTTGTTAAATTGAATTGAAATTCACCTGGCATGGTGGTACATGACTGTTGTCCCAGCTGCTAAGGTAAAAAAAAAAAGTGATGCAGTTTTAGTTGTATATTTCAGTGTAATTAAAAAAAAAAGATAAATATTGCAATCCATTCTAGAAACCTTACATCTGGATGTTGTTGATGTCCAGTCATTTAAGTTATGTCCAACTCTTTTTTATTCTATTTGGGGTTTTCTTGGCAAAGATACTAGAGTGGTTTGCCATTTCCTTCTCCAGCTCATTTTATAAATGAGGAAACTGAGGCAAGCAGGGTTAAATGGCTTGCCCAGGGTCAGATGGCTGACAAGTATCTGAGACCAGATTTAAAGGGAGAGGAATCTTTCTGACTCCAGATCCAGCAGCCACCTAGATGCCCCCTTACATCTGAATAAAAGAACCAGTATTTCAGTAGTAGAAGCAACGTTTATTGCAGCAGTAAGAAAAACACAATTATTCCTTTCAAAATCCTTTGAGACCGGGAATAAAACGACTGCTTGACTCAAGGTTCTTTGTACATGGCGTTGATGATTCAGGTGATTACAATGGAAATCTATGATTTCATTCAGCTTCTCAGAGAGAGCATCCTAGCTCCTAGGAATTCATCAGCCAGGAGAATTTTCGTGGTTATGATGGAGCAAGGAGAAAGGAGCCATTTTCTTATACTGCAATGATTGGTACAATCTAAGCAATACCAACATGTTGTGGTGATTCTGTATGCTGAGTGTGTAGCTTACCTAATGATTCCTGAAGGTCAAAACCATTATTCTAAACAAGAACCTTGGGAATAATAAGCAACAAACCAGCAAGAACTTGGATACCAAGAAGGCTCTTTTATATTGGGCTCATTGCTACTTCCACTGCACCCGAATTATATAATAACAACCAACATTTATATAGTGCTTACTTTGTACTAGACACTACAGTAAGTGCTTTAAAATTATTGTCTCATTTGATCCTCACAACAGTTCTGGGAGGTAGGTGCTATTATTATTATTATCCACATTTCACAGATGAGAAAATTGAGGCAAACAGAGGTTAAGTAACTTGCCCAGGCCACATAGATGGGAATTATCTGGGGCTGGATATGAACTTAGGTCTTCCTGACTCTAGGCCCAATGCCCTATCCACTGTACTGCCTAGTGGCCCAGCTATCAACTATAGCATTTTGACAGATCACAAGCCATCTTTTCCACCATATTTAATTTGTGGGATTGTAGGCTCTTTTGGTCTCTTGAGCAACAGAGGGACATAATGAGAGTTGATAAATTACTCAAACTATGGTAATTCTCTTCTCCCAATGGGAATTCATTGATGAGTCAAGCTTATCCCAGTCAGAATTTATGTTAAGAAAATTCATAGACACCTACCAAATGTAATATACAACCTCTTATGATGAAATTGAGAAGATCTTGATACTCATAGATGTGGGGCCATCGCCAGTCATCTTGATGCATGTCTTGCCACTGGACTCTGATGACTTTGGAGGAGAGAGTGAGGCTGATGGCTCTGAACAGCTCTGCCTCACTTAAATCCAGTGAGCTTGCAAGTCAAGACATCACCCAGCTGATGTCATTGATTCTCTACAAGAATGAAGGACAAGCAACTCATTGATGGATTTTTGCTTGTTTTGCCGTAGCAAAATGAAATGAAATAAAAATGAATAAAATATTAAAATTTACCCTTAATATTGTGTAGCCCCCTTTTTCCTTCCATAGTGAAGACATTGAGTGGCTGAATAGGCAGAATGCATTAAAATTTTTAGAGTTCCTAAACAATTTACAGACATGAATTTAACTTCTGATATTTCTGTATGGTTAGGTGGGCAATGAGATAGGTGGATACACTGGTGCATTTGTTATTTGTTTTATAATTTTGGGAGGGGCAATGCGGGTTAAGTGACTTGCCCAGGGTCACACAGCCAATAAGTGTCGAGTGTCTGAGGCTCGATTTGAACTCAGGTCCTCCTGAATCCAGGGCCAGTGCTTTATCCACTGCACCATCTAGCTGCCCCTACACTGGTGCATTTGTACATATGTGTGTATGAGAGAGAGAGAGAGAGAGAGAGAGAGAGAGAGAGAGAGAGAGAGAGAGAGAATGTTACTACATAGCTAATTGAATGTATCTTTTAAGATTAAGATTATTGTGAGGAAAACATTTTCCAAACACTAAAGCACTATATAAATATCAGCTACCTTTTGTCATTATTTTGTTTTGGGGTACAAACCTGTCATTTAATCCTTGTGATGGACTCCCAAGGCAAAAACTCCCTTCACCAACTCATTCTAAAGAACTGTTTGCAGCACTGAGGTTAAATGTCTTGCCTCCAGTCAAACAGTTCATATTTGTCCAAGGCAGAATTAAAGCCAGGCCTTTCTGAATTCAAAGCCATCCTTCTCTTCACCACAGCCATGATAATTTTTTCCCTCTTTCTCCTAATAAAAAGCATAGGATCTTTAACTTTGAATTTAGATATGGAGAAAGTAAAATTTTTTTTTCAGGTGATTGTGGCTCTGTGAATGCCTCACAAAGAACTTTCTAATGGATTTCCTTGTTTTGCTGGGTTGGTGATAAGCCTAAGGGCTGCCCACTTCACATTTGCATGCTAATGGAACTTTTTAGCTGGTATTGAATGGCTTTTCAATACTAACTCACCCATTCCCACTTAGCACTCACTTTCTAAAAGCTAGCATTTTTGTGTACATCCCCAAAAGCTTTTCATGTTCACAGTATGGGTTAGGATTGAGAAAGGTTGGATAGACCTGGTTTGGGGAAGTGTTGGTAGTGTGGAACATTTCATAAAACCTTTTGGCAGGCTGATAAAACCTGTGGATCCTTTCTTAGAATTGTATTTTTGAATACATAAACTGACAATCACAAAGGTAACTAATTATATTGAAATACAGTTATCTCTCTCTCTCTCTCTCTCTCTCTCTATATATATATATATATATATACATACATGCATCTATCTACTTATAGTATCTATGATCTATCACCTATCTCTCTCTCTCTATGTCTATCTGTTATCTGTCTATCCTCTATCTTTCTATACCTATCATCTGTTTATCTATTTCATCTATCATCAATTTATCTACTTCATCTATCATCTATCTGTCTGTCTATCATCTATCATCTCTTTTCTATCTATAGCTGGAAGTTATCTTATAGGTTCTCAAGCTGATCACCTGAATGAAACTCAGATCCAGAGAAATTGAGATCACCTACTCAGTTAAGTGACGGAACCAGAATTCACATTTAGGTCTTTTGATTGTATTTCCTATGCACTTTACACTAATCAAATTGCCTCCCCATCTGGGGTTGAACTCACAATAATCTCTTCCCTTTGAAGTAATCCTTGACAAATCCCAAAACTGTCATAATGAATGAAAAGAGTAGTGAAAAACATTTAATTAGTGATTTTCATGTGCTCCAAATTATGCTAAGTGCTGACTCTATAAATACAAAAGTAAGACAGTGTCTGTTCTCAAGGAGCTTACATTCTAAGGGGAAAGGCAAACAATAGAGCAGAGTACTGGTCAGGGAATAATATTGTCATCTGGGAAATCACAAGGCTGGTGAGTAGAACAACAGGGTAGTCAGTTGTTCCATGGTTTCCATGTCATCACTGATGTTTGTTTGTTTTTCAGTCATATCTGAGTCTTCATGATCCAATTTGGGGTTTTCTTGGCAAAGATATAGGAGTGATTTGCTATTTCTTTCCCTGGTTCATTTTACAGCTGGGGAAATTGAGGCAAAGAAGATCAAGTGACTTACCCAGGATCACACAGCTAATAAGTGCCTGATGCCAGATTTGAACTCAGGAAGATGAGTGTTGCTGACTCCAGGCTTTGTGCTCTGTGCATTATGGTGCCACCTAGCTGCCCAACAGTTTCTATACTCAATGGTAGTGCTGATCAAATAACACTTCTCAGAGAAAGACTTGTTAAAAGGCTCATTGCCAGCAACAGATTGTACCAAAACTGCAATAGAAGGAACTGAGCATATGATCTGAGAGCATCTGGCATATTCTTTGATGAGTCTTGGGCTTAATTTTTTCTTTCTTTCTTTCTTTAAGCTTTTCAGCTTTCTTCTTTGATTTTATGAATCTCCTAGTCCCCTCCTTGGCCCAGCCACCTGTGACAGTGAATGCCAATTAGGATAATTTGCATTGACAGGAATACCTAAGGTCTGGAGAAAGGCTATAGAGAAGTCAGAATGAGATCAAAGTTTCAGGGCAGGTCTCTGGAGATGGCCTGAAATGCCAAGACCAAATGAAATTATGCAGAAAAACATGTAACAGCACAGCTGAGACACAGGGAAAATTGTTCTTAAGTAATCTCAGGGCAAAAGGTTTGGGAGTGATAAAGATGGTGAATAGTCACATCAATGATTCCTCCCCTGACTGCCCTGCCCCCCACCTCTCTCTCTCTCCACCCCCCTCACACACACACACACACACACACACACACACACACACACACACACACACACACACCCCTACACACAGAGTAGGGGAAAGAGAACAAGATGCATATTCAGAAAACCTGGGTCTGCTACCTGTGATGGCCATTCAATTTATCATTCTGAGCCTCATTTTCTTCATCAGGGAGATGAGGGAAATAATGTTTACCTCAAAGGAATGCTTCCAATCAGCCAAGAAAAGCAATAACAGTATGAGAGCAGTTAGCTGCCCTTGATGGATTTAAGTCACCTGGCCCAGATGCATGATATTCTTGGGTCCCAAAAGAACTGGACGTTGTGATAACTGAGCCACGGTCAGTGATATATGAAGGATTGTGTAAAATGGGAAAGTCTCAAAGTCTGGAAAACAAATGTTGTCCTGATTTTCAGAAAAGGGTAGAATACAGGGTTTGTAAACAATAGATTTGTGAGCTTGACTGATTACTGAGAAAATTCTAGAACTAGTCATTAAGGACATGGTCAATTAAGTATCTAGCAAGGAAATATTTTTAACAGTCTATACATTTATTAAATTGTCTATCTATGTATCTCTATATCTACCATGTGATAGGTTATGGAGAGGCTTGTGCGTGTATGTGTATTTCTGTTTATGGTCATGTGGTTGGTGGATATTTGACAGTGGGATTTCAATAATAGACCTTCCTTACCCCAAATCTAACACTTTCCCCATTGATGTTAACTTTTGTAGAAATATAAAGGGAGAAGGAGGGAAAGGGAAAAAGTAGACCTCTACAAATCATTTTCTGTTTTTTTGTTTTGTTTTGTTTTTTTAGTGAGGCAATTGGGGTTAAGTGACTTGCCCAGGGTCACACAGCTAGTAAGTGTCAAGTGTCTGAGGCCGGATTTGAACTCAGGTCCTCCTGACTCCAGGGCCGGTGCTCTATGCACTGTGCCACCTAGCTGCCCCTACAAATCATTTTCTAAAGCAGATATCATCACAGACTTAACTAAGAAGTGTAGACAATGAAATATGCCACTGAATTTAGTTTCTTAGGACAAAAAATAAATGTAGTATGTGCCTAGGGAGAGAGGACAAAACTCAGCTTCCAACCTTTCTTTCAACTAGGGTTTTCTCCTGCACAAGGTGAGATCATATAGCTCCAGAATCATCCTGAAACATCTCAACTAGTATACCTTCATCAAGAACAAGTCATGCTAAACTAACTGTTACTTTTTTTTTTTTAAGGATCACTGAACTGGTATATGGAAAATGCTATGGGTATCACTTATCTGTGTTTAAGGAAAGCTTTTGGTAAATTATCTTATAATATTTTTAGGGAGAAGATGGAAAGATATAGATTAGTAGATAATACTTTTAATGATAAGAATTATCTGGATGACTGGATCCAGAGAGTATATCTTAATGATTTAATTTCACCATGATAGATCTCCAGTGGAAGATCTCAGAGAGATCTGGACTAGAGAAAATTTTTAGCAGTTATTAAAGTAAAGATGGCCTTTATCTTTGCTAAAAGATAAAGCCATAGATGGTTCATCCAATTTGTAGTTACAAAAAACACATTGAACAAGACAGCATCAGAGAGAATCTTCACAGGCTAGAAAACTGGGCCAAATCTAATAGGATACAATTAAATAAAGACAAATATAAAGTCTTATGCATGGATACAAAAATAAGTTTCACAAAATGGGGAAGCCACAGTTGAACAACAGTTGTTCTGGAAAGGATGGAGTAGGGTGTGTTTGGTGGACTCTTAGCTCAATATGTGGTGGTCATGTGATAATGCAGCTAAAGAGACTAATAGAAACTTGAACCACAATAAGAAAGACATAATTTCTGGTAATAGGGAGGTGATAGGCTGCCTATCAACAACCTCACATGGTATATTGTGTTTGGTTCCAGACAACAGGTTTTAAGATGGGTATTGATAAATGCTAAGCAAATGAACTGGATGAACATTAGGATAATGAAGGGCTTTAAATCCATATCAGATTAGGACTAGTTGAACTAAATTGGCATATTTAGCCCTGAGAAGAAGAGACAAGATGTAGGGGGTAGGTTATAATAGATATCTCCAAATGTTTAAAAGGATGTTGTGTGTGGTAAAGATTAGACTTTTTCCATTTGGTCCCAGAGGGTAGAACTAGGAGAAGGATATTTGGTAATTATATTTCTCCAGGATGCAAGAGCATAGTCTTTCCATGGTAAAGAAAGCACAATGAATTTAACTGAAACATGCCTTTGTCCAAGTTTAATATTGCTGTATTTTAGGACCTTCCAAATTTCAAGACATCGTTACACAGCCTCGTAAATGCAGATGGTGAAGGTGTAGGCGATTGTGTTGAATGTAGACTCATCCCCATGTTAAATTCTAGGATTTGCTATTATGGTTATATTTTCTACATTACCTCATTTTCTTGTCATTTCTCCCTTTTCTTAAAAGTATGTGTTTTTAAAAAGAAAATTATGATTAATTTAGAGTTTTTCATTAACCAAGATTTTATTATAAAGAATTCTTCATGACAGTCTCTCTCTTATATTCGACTTGCAAGTTGGAAACTGGGTTAAATGAGAAAATGAAGAATATGGTTGGGATTACTCAACTTTTTCTAATTCTACCTCCCTTCCCATTACCTTTTGGACTTTTCTTTTACAAGGAAAAATTGAGTAATTTAATTAAAAATAATGTTTATTGATGCTTTTGTTTTAACACCATGAATAATTTCTTTATTCCTGCCATCTCTGCCCTGACTCCAACCTCTTTAACCTGAGCTCATAATGAGAAAAATAGTAAAAAACAAAAACTACAAGATGACTCCAGCTGACAATGTATGAAGCATTTTTATACCAGTAGTCTCTAATTTTCCTGCTAAGAGGAGTGAAGAGTGTTTCATGATTTACTTGGTGAATGATTTTAATTTTCAAGAAGCTAATTTAAAAAAAAAAGCTTTAGCAAGTAGATGTCTCCTTGTAGATTTCAATGAATTTGGTATAATATGTAAACTCACTGCCTTTTTCAGTATCAGAATAGTAGCATCCATCCAAAACTGTTAGAAGTCACTTGTGGGGCAGCTAGGTAGCACAGTGGATAGAGCACTGGCCCAGGACTCAGGAGGACCTGAGTTCAAATCTGGTCTCAAACACTTGACACTTACTAGCTGTGTGAACCTGGGAAAGTCACTTAACCCCAATTGCCTCACCAAAAAAAAAAAAAAAAAAAAAGAAGTCAATTAGGGAGGTGGCTCAGTGGATAAAGCACTCACCCTGGATTCAAGAGGACCTGAGTTCAAATGCAGCCTCAGACACTTGACACTTACTAGCTATGTCACCCTGGGCGAGTCACTTAACCCCAATTGCCTCACAAAAAAAAAGAAGTCAATTAGGGCAACCCACTCCCAACCAAGCAGGAGTCATCTCCACAAGGTCTCTTATAAGCAATCATCCATCCTCCAATTGAAAATTTCTGGTGAAGGGAAACTAGTCATTTCCTGACTTAGTCTTTCCTACTTTTGGATAACTCTGTTAGGTAGTTGAAAACTACCTCTCTGTCACTTTTACTTTCTGTTTCCAGTCTTGTCTTTCAGGCTCAAGTATAAGTGTCTTCACAGTCTCAAAAATGGCTAAGTCTTCTCTTATTAGAGCTAATGATCATTCACCAGATCTTCACATGGCATGACTTTGAGTTCCCCATGTCATCTTCCTTTGGATATGCTTCAACTTATCAATGTCTTTCTACAATGTGGTGCTCCAAACTGAACACAATACCCTAGATGACGTAATCAAAATGGAATACAACAGAACTTCCTTCAACCTGGTAATTATATTTTTCTTAATGTAACCTAAGAGAGGACTTGCTTTTTTTTGGCTTTTGGCTTTTGCATAGCTATTGACTCATATTGAACTTGTAGGTCACCAGGATCTCCAACTGTTTTTCAAAGGAACTGTTGATTCATCATGTTTTGTCTATCCCATATTTTCTTATTTCATGAACCCAAGTGTAGAACTTTACCACTATTAAATTTCATCTTAATAGCGTTCTATTCACACAAATTCAATGGAGATAAAATTATTACTGTTTCAATTTTACAAAAGCAAAACAAAACAAAACAAAACCCAAAAGGAAACAAGGCCTTAGTATGATTGTATAACTTTCTTGGGATTACCCAGCTAGTAAAGGCCAGAGGCATGATTTGAACATAGGTCTTTTTTTGTTCTAAACAACATGTGTTCTACTAAACAATCTGCCCCTATAGATTTGACTTTTAGTTTTAGCATCTTCCATAGGCAAGGCTAGTTATTGCTGCCCTTCCAATATGCTCAGGACTATATTTTTTTATAGATTACCATACTACCAAACTGCATCTGGGGCCATTGCCAGTCATCTTGACCCATGTCTTGCCACTGGATTCTGATTACTCTGGTGGAGAAAGTGATGCTGATGACTCTACACAGCTCTGCTTCCCTTAAATTTGATTCAATTGCAAGTGAAGATATTTCCTTGTCGATGTCATTGGTCTTCCTGGAGAATGAAGGATGAATGACAACAAATACCAGTATGAGAACTTGACTGATATAGAACTATATCCGTACAATACTTTATTACATGCAGTATTATCATTTTTATTATCTTGATGCAGCCTGATGCCTCACTAGCAACACATGGAAGACTTCTGTGAGAAAATAATGGGTTTTGGGATACCCAGAGGCCCCCACCCCCACTCAAGAGGATAATATTGGGACTGATTGGATTGACTTTGCTGATTAACTCACTTAAAATTGACTTGATTGAAACCACACCTACCTGAGAGCCTGGCTCTCAGGGGGTCTGTTCTCTGAACTCTGACTTTGGCACATTCCATTCAAGGACCACCCTCAAGTCCAGTGAACCAAGGGATTTGGGTGATGCCTCTCCTCCTGTCCCAGAGGAAACTTTGACAGGCAGACAGAGTCTCGGACTCACTCATGGTGGCTAGATAGGCTTCTTAACTTTCTGAGCCAAGTGTTCTCTCTTTACTAATATTTGGTATGCTTTAATAAATGCTTAACTCTTAAATTGGTGCTAAAGCTTCTAATTTATAAATAACAAATATGTTAGAACTAATTTTCCCTAAACTTGGGACAGAAATAAGGTGACCACATATAGTTTTACTCAACACAGTTTTTGAAACCATGAAAGGGGGTGCTAGACCCAGAAATCCTCTGATCTTCTCTGAAAGGAAGTTGGGTAAGAAATTCCATGTTCATGTGTTTTTTTCTTTTTTCTTCTTTCTTTATCTCACCTATCCTCCCTGATTTTATGTGCCTGTCCCCTTAAAATTTTCAAATGGATTTCTTCTACCCGCTAAGCACCGAAAGTACCTCCTAAGTACCTGCTTTTCTTTCTCTAACTTTAGTCTGGTCAATCAGACAAATGTGGGATAAGATCATGTTAATGATTTGCTTTTGTGGATTTTCAATTTTTCTTTTTCTTTTTGTTATAGTAAAGCAAATTTTGAATTACAAGATGGGGATTAGACCAAGCATAATACCCCATGAAATTCCCCAGAACTCTCCATTAGGAAAGTTACTCATGGATTGGGACTCAGAAGAAGCTTCCATGCTCAGTAGGTCTCTCCAACAGGATTGTGGAGGAGGACTTGAGGAAGAACCAGGCAAGGCTGGAATGTTAGGTTAGATAGGCCTTTTCTTAACTTTCTGGCCCAGCTGTTCTCTTTTTTTCTAAGAAAAGCTTAATGCCCCAAAACTGGTGCTAAAGCTACTATTTTTTTTTCCAGGGCAATGAGGGTTAAATGACTTGCCCAGGATCACACAGATAGTAAGTGTCAAGTGTCTGAGACTAGATTTGAACTCAGGTCCTTCTGAATCCAGGGCCAGTGCTTTATCCACTGTGCCACCTAGCTGCTTCCTAAAAAAAGCTACTAATTTATAAGTAAACCCTAGCTAGCTTTCCCTAAATTTGGGACAGAAACAAGGCTATCACAATAGATTTTACTTATCACACTTCACAAAGCAAGTAATTTTCATGGTGAAGATCTATGTATGAAGAGAGAACTTTATACTCCTATTGTGGCATTCTCACTGACTCTCTCTTTACCCTCGATATTACTTATTATGACATCATTGGTTAATCTGATTATATATCTAGGTTACATGCTGTTGCACTATGCAACAAGCTGGTCACATGGTCCTGAAGAGTATTGTCTCTTCTGTTTGGGCTGCTTCAGGTCCTTTTCCTGCCTATTCCATTATCTGCTATTCTTTTCCTAATTATAACTAGTATTTGTCCTCTGTTCCAAAGGGAAGGGCCTCAGCTCTCTCCCTAACCCTCAGCCTTAGGCTATTTCCATTCTTCTTGTGAGCTTAAGCCAATGGCCACACACAACCAGCTAACTGACAAAAGCTAGAAGAGGCCTGCAGGCCTAGATTAAGACTGTCTTTTGAACTCTTTGGCTTTTGGCTCAAATGTCCCTCCTTGATCCAAGTTTACTACTTGAATAAGGGTGAGAAAATGTTTTTCAATTCCTTTCCAATCATATCATGCCCCACGAGACACATGGAGATCACCCTGAGAGCTCCCCTTAGCAAGCCTGAAAAGAACCTTATGAGACTGAGGACACTTTTTCTTGCATTCCAGTCAACAACAAAACTACTGCCATTGCAACTAACAGAAATGATTTCCAATGGCAAAAGGAAGGGTGTTTTTCTCATTTTTGTCTTCAACCTAGAGACCCTCAACACTTGGGGAGGTTGTTTGGATTATAAAAACATTTCAATAATATTAAAGAAGAATGTTATATTTTTACAATGTGATGGTTCAGGATAAAAAGGTAGAGGTGAGCAGCATGAAAGGTCCTCTGATTTACTTTATAATCTTTCTTAAATCAATAAACAATTATTTTGATGATTGCTAGTTCATAATCTATTTTGAAATTTGGTGGGCCAAGTCACCTTCATTCTGACTTTTGGTCGCTGCTTCCTTTGGAAATCTTGACCTTTTGTTCCTAAAAAGGAATTTTATTGTTTTGTCTAGATCAGAGGTGTCAAAAAATATAGGCCTTATGTGTCCCACAACACTTTCATTACTCTCATGTACTCCCAAGCCAGATTGAAATGTAATTAAGAAGTATTTGATAAAATAAAATTAAAAAAACAGATAACATATCTTAAAACTAAATCAATATGCAGCCTACAGGGATCCTTCTTTATAGATTAGTGACTCCCATTTCTATTTGAGTTTGACACCTTTGGTTAAATTTATATAAATTTATATATAAATTGGTGTAGAACTAAATCTGAATATTAATTTAGGTTGTATTATCATATTTATTATTTTGGTGAAACTTAGACATAAGTGATGAATAACTTTCAATTTTTAAAATCTTCCTTTACTTTCATAAAGAATGTTTTGTAGTTGTATTTTAGTTAGCATGTGCTGAATGTGTCATGGTAGATTAACTCCAATATATATCTTCCATTTTATACTTATTTGCAATAAAATTTCTCTTTCTAGTCTCATATTTTTGGCCTTTAATAGCAACTTATAGAAGGCTTATTTAGTAATATTTTCTATATTGCTTCTGGCAATATCATTTCCCTCATGTGAATCACAAGAAATGAATGTGTCGTCTGATTTTTTTAAGTCTTAAGAGATACATGCCCTAGAAAGACATCAAACTTTTCAATGTTTTTGTACATTTGGCAAATAGTTGCCTTAGTACCCCTCAGCGGGGTCCAACAGCTACCACTACTCATCTCTTTTTTTTTTTTTTTTTTAGTGAAGCAATTGGTGTTAAGTGACTTGCCCAAGGTCACACGGCTAGTAAGTGTTAAGTGTCTGAGGCTGGATTTGAACTCAGGTACTCTTGACTCCAAGGCCAGTGCTCTATCCACTGCGCCACCTAACTGCCCCTACTCATCTCTTCTTACTCTTATGATTCTTGGATAATTTTTCACCTGATACCTCTTGTGAATCCACATCATCATTTCTTGGAGGACAAGCAAAAGCTTCTTCCCCAGAGGGTTCAGCTCTCTCTTCTCTGGGAAGAACCTCCTATCTGTTGCTTGACTCAAAATACTCAGTTGTCATTCTTCCTTTCTTTCTCTTCTCTATTACATCTTTCTATCTTCCAGCATCTGGAGCCAGGTCAAGATTCCTTTCTAACTTTTCAGAACCTTCCTTTTTTTCTTTTAACATTAAAGCCAATCCTCTATTTTATTTATTTAGTTATTTATTGTGGAAAAAAATGTTTCATTATTCGTACTAATCTCTAAAATGGAAGCCTATTCTTTAAGTTCCATGACCTTAGGTAGGAGGGAAACTAACCAATAATTTGATTATACATAATAATCAGTTGGCCAAAGCATAAAGACAAACCATGTATTCAGTGTCTGGCATCCAGTAATCATTTATTAAATGTTCTATTCATCTGTCTGTATATCAACTATCTATCTGTCTATCTACCCATTCATCCATCCATCCATTCATCCATCATCTTCATCTATCAAATCTCTCTCCATCTGCCTGTCTATCTATCTATCTATCTATCTATCTATCTATCTATCTATCTATCTATCTATCTATCTATCTATCATTTATCTATCTAATCTATCTTTCTATCTGCCTGCCTGCCTGTCAGTCTGTCATTGTAAGTCACTTTAAAATTCTCCCTTCTTTTAAAGCTTTCTGGGAGTAATATCTTCAGTCTTCTGTTATTTTTTTTTTCTAGTAGCATTCCTTAGAGAACTTCTTTGGTGACATGCTTGTGGTAATTTTCAAGTCCCAAATGGTCAGTAACACTTTTTACCTTTCTCTGGTTTGACTATACTCTTGCTTTTCTTCCCAACTTATCTTTATTACGTTATCTTAGTCACCTTGTTTTTTTTAAAACAATTCCCTCTCTTCCACTTTTTCTTCAGCTCTTCCTCCTTCTTCTTTAACCCTTCTGTTTTTCTTCACCTTTAATTTATCTTTTTTCTCTTTCCCCCCTTATTTGAAGATTTTTTTCTGCTTAAATATTTCTTTGTTTGATTTATGTCCTCTCCTTAAGCTTTGACAACCCCATGTTAAGTGTTAGTTAAATACTAAGAAACCCAGTTTTCTAAAAATGTTTTTCAAGATCATAGGATTTTTAGATCTGAAAGACTCTTGAGATAATCTATACCAGTGTTTACCTTTTGCTGATGAATAAACGGAGGCCAGGAACAATTAAGAGAATTCCCCTATAAGGTTCTGAATTGGGAAGGTAGGCGGATTGAAACTACCACCAAGATAAATACTTATCTAATGAAATTAGTAATATCAGATCTGGTCTGACAGATCTCCTATCTTAGGAATGGCATGGTACAGTCAACAACAGAATGTTCCAGTGTTGAAAATTAGAGAAGATAAATGTGTACTGTTAGTAATGTTATAGGATTATACATTTAGAATTAGAAAGTACTTCAAAGCAAGAGTTCTTAAGGTGGGACCTATGAAGACACACAAATACGTGTATGTGTGACTTGTAAAGGTCACACAGGGGCAAGTGGCAGTCAGGATTTGAACCCCTGTTTCCACATCCAGCATATTTTTCCAGTATATAATTACTTATAGCCCTCCTCCCTCTCATCTCCATCAAATTTGAGAGGTAGTATGATGCTAGTTAATTGAGCATTGGACTTGGCATCAGAAACATTCAATTTTTAACCCTGACTGTAACCATAACTAGCTGTGTGCCCATGGGCAGGTCATCTCATCTTTGGACCTCAGTTTCATGATCTGTAAAATGAGGAGGTTAGAATTAATGGGCAGCTAGGTAGTCTAGTGGATAGAGTTCCAAGACTGGTGTTAGGAAGGCCTAATTTCAAATCTGGCCTCAGATATGTACTAGCGTTGTGACCCTGGTCAAGTCACTTAACCCTGTTTGCCTCAGTTTCCTAATCTATAAAATGAGTTGGAGGAGGAAATGGCAAACTACTCCAGTATCTTTGCTAAGAAAACCCGAAATGGGGTCACAAAGAATCAGACACAACTGAACAACAGCAAGAACAATGAAGAATCAATGACCTACATTTGCATCCTATGCAAATAGGAATTGGAAGCTTCTCCACCCCCACAAGAGAAAGAATATTGTCTCAAACAGTTATACCACTGTTTATTCATTTATAAAACCAATTGCAATTCATTTTGCTTTTTACTAAGAAATACATCATTTATTAATAGATTTATATCATTCTGACTTTGCTTAAATCAAACAAAATAGGCACAAGACTTCAAAAAATTTCATTAGTCAGTACAGTGAATAAAGTGACAACTTGCTGTTGAAAATTAGTACCTTCCACAAGACATTTTATCCTTTTATGTAGTTGTTTCTTTAAATAAGAAAGGAGATGAAGACAAAGAAGATTATGGTCGTGATGAGGATGATGATGGAGAAGGAGAAGAAGAAGAAAGAAGAAAGAAGAAGAGAAAAGTGGCTACTCTATTGAGACCGAGGAAAAGTAGAACATTAGAATGGGAAAAAATGGATTGGTAGCAAGGGAAGACAAACCTTGTGTTACAGTGAGCCCCTAATGCCTTTCAGAAACTTAAGCTTCTTTTTCTGAGAGAAACAGTATTAGTCAAGATTAATATTTTTTTTCCTAAGGAAAAAATATATTAAGTAGGACCAATATTAGCTCATTAAAAAAAACCCTACTCTCACTGAATGAAGACAGATGAGCAAATTCCTGCAATATCTTGTCAAATTAGCATTTTAATATTTTTTTTCCAAGACATCTTACAGTTCACCTCACCCAAGGGGTCTATAAAGGAGGTAAATACTTCCTCATCTCATCGGTAAGGCAATACCAGTTGTTACAGAAGCACTGTTTGTCAGCAAGCAGAGCTGGATTGGAAATGGAGCCCTTTAATCGTTCTATCCTTCCCAATCCCATTGTGTCTCCTTCAATCTTCAACTCTCTTCCCTAAGTGGACCACATTTCCATAATCATATGCAATTCCTCAGGCCAAACTGGAAAAGCAGGTTGTATCTATTGACATAGTTGACACAGCACATAGTATTATTACCCAGATATCCCAGGGGCTAAGCCAAGCTTGAGGGTGACCCAGCTTTCAGGGGTTCCAAGAGATATTATATTTAGTTTGCTATAAGAGACATTCTCTTTATAGGCTACCATTACAATGATCTTAATGTCATTTATGGCTGAGTGAGAAATCCCAGGAGATGCTATTACTTACTTCTAGATTAGGGGAGAAAAACTACTCTTTGCTTCTCTGGTGGTAAGGACAGCTTAACCATATTGAAAAGAACACTGATTTTAGATTCAGAGCATCTCAGTTCATATCCAATCTCTGATGCTCACTACTCAAACTTGGATAAGTTGCTTAAACTTCTGGGTTCTGTTTCCTCATGAATAGAAAGAGGCCACTTCGAGCTCAGTGCTCTATGATCCCATATTCACAATCCCAAAATATGTAGAAAAATTCCAGATAGAGAAACACAAACTATAGTTTTATTTCATTATACTTTTTAAAAATATATATATATCAAGGCCTGGCTTGGCTATTCAGATCCTGACTCATAGGAGCGGCTAGGTGGCACAGTGGATAAAGCACTGGCTCTAGATTCAGGAGGACCTGAGTTCAAATCTAACCTCAGACACTTGACACTAACTAGCTGTGTGACCCTGGGCAAGTCATTTAACCCTCATTGCCCTGCCAAAAAAAAATGTCATAAAGGGCAGACCCTGACTCATGTGCAGCTCAGAAGGAGTTAAATCTAAATGACTAGGAGCAGGTTTTGACTTAGAAAATGCTTGTGAGTTACTGAGAATGGTATTTGACTCTGTGGGTTATTTTTAGAAAGTGGACAAATGACCAACAGTAATACATCTTGTCCATCTCATTCCCATTTTCTTTAAGTCGACTAGCTCCTTTTTTAGATAAAAGGCTTCTTTGAATTACATCAGTATCCATGTAAGTTTTCTTTGAAAAGGTAACAGCAATTAATATTGAAAAGCTGTGGAATACATGACAAAGTCATAATCAGGCCAATGTGCTTTCTGCTTTTGCACTCATTTTTTTCTTCCCCCTTCTCATTGATTTTTGGCATTTTAATCTTTAAAATAAATAAATAAACATGCCCTAGCTACTGTACCTAAGCTTTTGGCCTTTATTGTATATTTATTCTTTCTAGATTTAATTTGCATACATGTGTATATATACATACCTACATACACATTTTTTCCGTAAAAGTATTTTATTATTTTCCAGTTACATGTAGAGATAGTTTTCAACATTTGTTTTTATAAGATCTCTAGTTTGAAATTTCTATCCCTCCATCCCCTCCCTCCCCCATCCCCAAGACAGCAAGCAATCTGATATAGGTTATATATGTACAATCACATTAAACATATTTCTGCATTAGTCATGCTGTGTAAGAAGAATCAGAGCAAAAAGGAAAAACCTCAAAAAACAAAAACAAAAACAAAATAGAAATAGTATGGTTCAATCTGCATCTAGATTCCATAGTTCTTTTTTTTTTTCTGGATTTGGAGAGCATCTTCCATCATGAGTCCTTTGGAAGTACCTTGGACCATTGTATTGCGGAGAAGAGTCAAGTCTATTACAGCTGATCAACACATAATGTTGTTGACACTGGGTACAATGATCTCCTGGTTCTCCTTCCAGATTTCCCTGAAATCTGACTACTCATTTTTTATTACAGCACAATAGTATTCCATTACATTCATATACCACAACTTGTTCAGCCATTCTCCTATTGATGGGCATCGCCTCAACTTCCAATTCCTTGCCACCACAAAGAGAGCAGCTATAAATATTTTGTACACCTACATGTATTTATATATATATATGTAAGGTATATGTGTACATGTGTGTGTGTTTTTGTGTATGCATGTATTATGTATCTATATCTCTACATATGTAATTTGTATAAAATGTTGTCACTGGGAATTCTATACAAATAAAATCATAGGTCCAATGAAAACAAACAAACAAATATATATATATGGTCTATCTTGATAAATTGTAACCTTCTTGAGAGCAGAGACAGTTTTATTTTTTGTCTTTCTATCCCCAGCACCAACCTAATAAATGCTTGCTTGATTGTACATACAAACACATACACAATAAATCAACCAACTAAATATTTCTTAAATTGGTATGGAGGATAGAAAGACAAAAACTGAAACCATCTCTGCTCTCAACAAGCTTACAGTTTATCAAAGCAGACCATGAGTATGTTCACAGGTATTGTATACATATACATATGCACACATACATACAATGCATATATATATATAACTACAACATCCAATATATAAGCATATACATGTAAGAAATGTCATGTGTGGTTTTCAGCATCTTTTCCCCTCCACCATTTTCCAAGGAAGACTGATTCCTGTTAGAAGGATAAACAAAAGGTTGGGGCCAGAGTCTGGGCATTCTTTCCTCCTGAGAGAGAGAGGGGTCTCTAGGCTAGAATTATATCTATCTGTTCTTTTAAGTATTATTAGTCTAGGGGATCTAATTTTTAGGTTCAATCTAAATCACAGATCACTATTTATTCCTTAATGGAGATGGATGGACCCAAGCTTTGTATGTAAGGCTTGACCTCTTTCCCACCAAATGCTAGTTCCGCAATAAAGTAACAAATAGAAAAGAAATCCATTTGCTTAAGTCAATAGTAAAACAAACCAAAGAAAGCATATGCATATATATGTATATATTTGTGTGTGTGTGTACAAACACATATTTACATATATATAGGCATATGTGAAGATTTGATAGATAGATGAATAGATAGACATAAATAGATATAGTGATATAGAGAGATATAGATATATGTAAGTGTGTTAATCTATCTCTGTCTCTATTTCTATCTCATTTATATCTATCTACACATATCTACATATATACAAGTGTGCTTACATACACAAATATAGATATACACATGCGTATATATATATATATATATATATATATATATATATATATATATATATATATATATATATATGTGTGTGTGTGTGTGTGTGTGTGTTTACATGTACACATACACATTCTATCCCTCCAATAGAATGTAAGATCCTTGAGGGAAGAGATCATTTCATTTTTGCCTTCAAATCTCCAGAATCCAGTATAGTCTGGTACATAGTATAGTTATCCCTTCCCCATTGCGATCTCACCATCTTGGTTTCAATGTATCACAGGCATAAGAAATTAAATGGGAATTTGGGGGGAGTTTTGTGGAAGCTGAAAATAACGTGTGAAGGCCAGCTGATAACACAGAGCATATGTCCAAATACTTAACCCAAATTTTACAACAAGGTAGTATAAACACTCCATAAAAGAAAAAGAAAAAGAAAAAGAAAAAGTAGACTTCTTCTCTGGTACAAAGGGAGAGCCAAAAAAATTTATGAAGATTTTCCAGATCATGGGAGTGACATGTCTCTAACCCCTGCGATGTGGAAAGGATACCTGTAGATGCTTCAGAAATGATTGTTGAATTTCAATGAATTGATGTCAAATCGTTGCTGTCTGTGTTAGAATCATTAAATGAAATTGAACTGATTTTAAAGCACTAAAGGGCTATATTATAGGAATTGGTACTATCCTTTACAGGTGTAAAACTCTCCCAATCTCTCAGCAATGCACTTTGATAAGTAGTCATGACCCATTTCATTGATACATCCAGACCTTTTTGTTTGGTCTATATTGATATGAAAAATAGTGCAAGGTAACACTCTAATCAATCAATTCTCAAGCATTTAGTAAGTTCCTGCTATGCAGTAGGCACCCTGCTTAGTGCTTATTGCTATTGTTGCTATTTGTTCTTCTTTCTTGAAGAGGACCGTGACAGCAGGATGATATCATTACTTGCAGTTAATTGATTGAAGTGAGGGAGGGCTGTACAGGGTGATCAACTTCACTCTCTCCTCCAGAGCCATCTGAGTCCAGTGACAAGATATATATTAGGATGACTAAAGATGGCCCCAGATGTTTAAGGCAACTGGGGTTAAATGACTTTCCCAGGGTCACACAGCTAGAAAGTATCTGAGCTCAAATTTAAACTCAGTTCCTCCCAACTTCAGGACCAGTGCTCTATCCACTGTACTACCTACCTGCACCTGCTAGGGATCAAAAAACAACAGTGAATCAATTCCTACCCTCAGGGAGCTTACATTCTCTTGGGGGAGAGAATAGATACACAGGGACATGCTGGAGCCAATTCAAACTGCCTTTCACAGGCTTATAGTTAATTTTCAGTGTGAATATTTAAACCTCAGAAATTGTCAAATGCTAAAAATCAAGGTTTGATTTTTTTATTATATTGATTGCCTAGACTTAAAAAAAATAATGAGAAAATATTCATAAGGCAAATTAAACTTAAAAGTGTATCCTTTGGTGGCTAAACATTTGTCAGTAATTCCTGCATAATATATGTAGCATGCAAAACTATAATAAATTATAAAGGGCTAGTCCTAATTAGTTTCATTGGAAAGACACTAAACCAATGAAACCACACAGCCCCAACACCATAATAAATAATTATAAATATTAATAATGTATGCATAGAAAGCCTATTTTAAAGTGCTTTCATATATATGTATATATGTATATATGTATATTTCTCTGTGTATATATGTTTATAATACATATATGTGCATGTATTGGTATATATGTGTATGTATACATACATATATACACATATACATATACACACATACATACATACATACATATATATGTATATATATACACATACATATATATATGTGTGTGTATATATATATATATATATATATATATATATATATATATATATATATATATATATATATATATATAATGTCATTTGATCTTCATGGAAAGTTGGTGGTACAAGAGGCATTTAGTGGAGTTTCAAACAAACCTTCAATAGACTCCAAAATCATCTCTATAACATAGCAGTATAGCATAGAAATTATGTGATACTTTCAGTGGGATTGTAATCCACCAAGAAAGTGAGTAAGTATGTATATGGCTAGCTCTCTAGTCAGGAAAGTCTGAAGTTAGCTCCTGGCTCCAACACATACTGTCCCTGTGATTCCAGATGAAAGCTTCTTAACTGTGAGTTGCATCTTCATATGGGGTCACATACCTGAATGTGTGGGTTGCAAAAATTTTATCAACAGTAAAAGGTTATGTATACTTATTTTATATGCCTATATACCTTGGGTTGTGTGAAAATTTCTTGGGCAAAAAGGAGTTGTGATTGGAAAAAGTTTAAGAAGCCCTGCTGTAGACAATTCATCTAACCACTCAGTGCCCCAAGATACTCTCTAAGTCTTGAAATTACAAAGAAGCTACATTGATGGAGGGAGTTTTACTGTTGGGAGATCTCCTCAGTCATGAAATCATAGGTTCAGAAACTCCTACTCCTATTCCTACTCCTACTCCTGCTCCTATTCCCACTCCTACCCCTGCTCCTATTTCTATTCCAACTCCATCTCCTCCCACCACCACCACCACCACTGCCACTAATGCCAATAACTCAGTGCCTGATACATAGTAGATGCTTAAAGCCTTTTGCGTCATTGATTTAATAAATAAATGCTTAATAAAATTATTTAATTAAATAAATTAAATAATTTGATACTTTACTAAAACAAAGAAGGAAATGTTTAGTCCTTTGTGGGTGAGGTATTTAGTAAAAGCAGTTAAAACAAAAATTTTAGCGTGGTTGGAAAGTGGGATTAGATAATCAGAGCTCTAAAACATCTTATATTGCAAATTAATAAATGCTATAAAAATGAACACTAGATAAAAAGTCAGAAATCTGGGTTTAAATTTCAACTCTGCTGCTTACAAAGTGATCTTAAATAACAAAAACATGAGTCGAGGTCTTCCGGATGGAAGGGACAACTCTTTATATCCATTATACATTGCTATGTCTCACAATATTATAGATAGGATAGGAACTAGACTCATGATTGCATCTGGTATTGGGAATTCCCAAGGGATGAAATTCCCTCTGCTAAAGGTATATTGGCACTTTTCCTATAAATCATAGTCAATTATCTAAAACAATAAGAGTTTAAGTGACTTCCTCCCTCAAGGTCCCACACAAGCCAGGATATGTCAGAAGCCACTACACCCCACTTCCTCTCAAACTTAGAGCTAGATATATTTGCTATATCTAGTCATGCTTTATTGAATCGAACTGTATTAAACAGTGTTTTGCTAGAAGCTAATGCTATGGCATGAAACATTTAAAGTTGTTTTTGCAATACTAATCTTTCCATGTTTAGAAATAAATCATTAGTTACTTTGCTATTAAACAATTAGTAATGTGGAACTCATCATGTGAGATACAATTCCAAAGAGAAAGGCTGTGCCATTTACTCCACCAGGCAACCAATGATCTTCAGGGTCCCAGGACCCTGAAATTAGCCTGAAACTGATACTGCTAATTCCCATTACAGGAATAAGGCTTCATTTCTTTGCTTTTTTTTTTCTGGTGTGGGGGGAACTGGGCAACCCGAGGTACCATTTCTAGAGGTAAACAGCTTCTAGCAGCAAATGAAGGAAAAGGTTACTCAGCCTCTAGGTGGGTGTTATTCATATGGCAATATGAGCCCTAATTGAAGCCCCACTTACCAAGCCTGGGGCTTCAGGCCAAATCAGCAGCATATCCCATCTGTCATCCTTCACAGACACTAATGCCATGTACAGTATATCAAACCATTATAATGCAATTAGCAATTCTGTCTTTCATTGGAAAGGTACCCTCCTGAGTCACCACAGCCTTGCTCTCAGCA
Source organism: Dromiciops gliroides (assembly GCF_019393635.1). Taxonomy (NCBI): domain Eukaryota; kingdom Metazoa; phylum Chordata; class Mammalia; order Microbiotheria; family Microbiotheriidae; genus Dromiciops; species Dromiciops gliroides. Next base: position 266,750,954 of record NC_057865.1, read on the forward strand.
TTATTGTCAAAGATCCATTAGGGTTTCTGATTAGAGAATAACTTGGGGTTGAAACCTGGTAGTTAAGCTTTCAGCCTGAGATAATTTTCTCTCCCAAGTCTTTGTGCTATGAGTTAGGGAGCTCTGAAGTCACAAGAGGTCAAAACACTGAGCTCTGAAGTTAGTGACTTTCAGAATGCCAGGAATCCTGTTACCTTCATTAAACTGAGCCAAGAATCCTAGTCATTCTTAGGGATTCATAGGATTTATTGCTACAAGGGACTCTGGAGATCACAGGAATGATCATAAGCTCTCTGGAGATCATAGGAATGAGGGGACAAGCTGGAAGGAACTCTAGATATACTGTATAGTCCCTCATTTTAAAGTGGTGATAAATGAGACCCAGGAAGGTTCTAACGTACCAAGATTCACACAGCTGGGAAATATCAGAGGCAGGATTCAAACTCAGGTCTTATTGAATCTAAGGCAAACATTCTCTGTATACCATGTTTTTTTTTTTGTTTGTTTGTTTTGTTTTTGTTTTTGTTTTTTTAACAAGTGAGAGCAAGGCACAATGGAACAATAGAAAGAACTTTATATTTGGAACCAGAGGATGAATTTAATTTTTGGCTCCCCTACTTTTATTACCTGAGTGAAGTTAGCCAAATTGCTTCACCTTTTGGGACTCATCATATGTAAAAACAGGGAATGGGACTCTATGGCCTCCCAGAGCTCTTTCATCTGTGCTATTGTTCAGCCCTGTCTCACCCTTTGTGACCCCATTTGGTGTTTTCTTGACAAAGATCCTGGAGTGGTTTTCTATTTCCTTCTCTAGCTCATTTTACAGATGAGGAAACCGTCACACAGATAGTAAGTTTCTGAGGTCAGATTTTAACTCAGGCCCTCCTGACTCTGGACCCAGCACTCTATCCATTGTGCCACCTAGCTGCCCAATCTGTATGAGTCTATAAGAATGGTAGCTGGAAAAGTGAAATAAATTACCTAAGGTGAAATAAATAGTGCTTACTGGAAATTTAATTTGAAGCCAAATGGAATATTAGCTTCTAATGGAATACTTTTTTAGATAGCATTGTACAGGGACAAGGAAATTCATTGACCCTGTTTTTTGTCTGTTTTTGTTTTTTGTTTTGTTTTTGTTTTGTTTTGGATGGGGCAATGAGGGTTAAGTGATTTGCCCAGGGTCACACAGCTAGTAAGTGTCAAATGTCTGAGGCTGAATTTGAACTCAGGACCTCCTGAATCCAGGGCTGGTGCTTTATCCACTGTGCCACCTAGCTGCCCCCAATTTATTGACTCTGCAGTGAGAAGATTTAACTTCAAATCCAACTTCTGAAAATTACCACATATATGACGTGAGGCAAGTCACTTAATCTTTTTGAGTCAACATCCCCTTATTTGCACAATGAGGGGGATAGATGGTATGGCTCCTGGGAACTCAGTATTTGACATTTATGACTCTTTGACCTCTTGCATTGGAACACCTTATGGAAATTAAAAAAAAAAAAAGCTTTGCCACCTAAAACCAAAGATGTGCCGATAAGTGTTTAACACCCGGCTCTCTGGGGTGGAAAAAAAATACACACAACGTATTTTCATTTTAATCTGAACATTTTCTCCATCACTTTCTTAGGTCTAGACAATCAATAAGATAAAAAATCAAGCCCTGATTTGTATTATTTGGTGATTCCGAGGTGGAAAGGCTCCTACTGAAAATTTTCCAGTAGGCTCTCACTGGCTAGTAGGAGCCAGATCCAACACGCTCATCCATAAAACCAACACCAAACTTTGGTCTAGTTGTAATGTCTGTTTCCTGCCCTCTTCTCCAAAACCCGTCTCTAGAAGTTAAATTATTTCCTCTCAATATGTTACTGTTTTGTTTTTATTGATGTCAATACTTCAAGCATTGGTGACTTCATAGGAAGACATTCCCTTCTGTTATATGGACGTCAGTCCCCCAGATAACTAAATCATGGGACCATGGATCTACAGCTAGAAGGGACCCAAGAAGTCCTCTAGGACAACCTGTTCATTTTATAGATAAGGACATTGAGGTCCAGAGACAGCAGAGTTATTGAGAGTTTCTGGAACCAAAAAAAAAAAAGAAATCATTCTGTTATCAGCCTGGCAATAAGCATCTCTGAATTTTCTTACATTTTCAAATGATAGTCAAAATTAATCTCCAGGCCCAAAAAACAAGCTTTTCTGGCTTAAAGGAGCAATGAACTTGAATTCCACTAGCTTAACTTTGAAGAAGCCAGGGTCACTTTCCCACTTCAAACAGTCATAAAGAAAAATAATTTAGTATAGCTTCTCTATTTGTAAAGTGACAATTATCAGAATGACCAAAATAGTATGACAAAACAGAATGCAAAAAAAACAAAAACAAACCAAAAACCCAGTATGAAAGGACCTTTATTGCTAAGGAAAAAAAAACTGATTCTTTCACTGTCATTAGCTCATCAAATGTGAACCAACTTAACTCAAGCTCATCTTGACATTAGGGAAAATGTATAAGCCTCCCTTCCCCTCAATAATCATCAATAATGGGCAATAAACAGTCTAGATTTACACCTAGGTAGAATTTCATAAGATAGTTCTCTTTCTTTCTTTCTTTGTTTTTGTGTGTGTGTGTGTGTGTGTGTGTGTGTGTGTGTGTGTGTGCCAATGGGGGTTAAGTGACTTGCTCAGGGTCACACAGCTAGTAAGTGTCAAGTATCTGAGGCTGGATTTGAACTCAGATCCTCCTGAATCCAGGGCCAGTGCTTTATCTACTGTGCCACCTAGCTGTCCCTGTGTAATCTCTTTCACCAGAGGTGCTTTATTCTCTCTCTCTCTCTCTCTCTCTCTCAAATAAAAAAAAAAGGCAGTATCTTTTGTTTTCTTTTTAATTGTGACATCTTTCTCACTATCCCTCCTTCCCCTTTGGGGAAAATAAAAAGAACACCCCAAAATAAAACCATCAACACTTATTTACATAATGCAGCAAAAAATATTTCTACACTGACCTGGTTTAAAAATGTGTATCTCTTTCTCATTTTAGGCTCATCATCACTCTGTCAGGAGCTAAGTTTTATGTTTCATTTTAAATTCTTTTGGACTTTGGGCTTGTTAGTGCATTCATCAGAGTTCTTAAAATCTTTCCAAACTGGCTTTCTCTAAAAAGCTGATATCTCTATAAGTTGTTCTCCCAGGTCTGCTTATTTCACTTTGCATCAGTTTATAAGAGTCTTCTCAATTTCCTCTGAAATTGTCCCTCTCAACGTTTCTTATGGCACAATAGTATTTCGTTACATTCATATAATTTGTTTAGCCATTCCCCAATGGGACAATACACCGTAAGTTTCCAGTTCTTGGCTACTGCAAAATGAGTCCAGAATCTTTCCTTTGAGGATTTGGAGAGAACAAGCATTGGCAATGCTCTGATATTCAAAACTCTTCCTAACCTAGCCCCCTTTTCTCTTTTCAGTTTTCTCACACCTTACTCCTCAACACATAATTCTTTGATTGAGTGATGCTGACCTCCTGGCTGCTCCACAGACAACATGCTCCCTCTCTCAGCCTGGGGAATTTTTCTAGCTGTCCCTCATGCTTGGAATGCTTTTCTTCCCTGGCTTTCTTTAAGTTCCAGTTAAAATTCAACCTTCTACATGAAGCCTTCCCCAACCCCTCTTAATTCCAGGGCCTTTCTTCTATTAATCATTTCTTATTTATGCTGTATATAGCTTTGTATATAAATTGTTTTCATGTTGTCTGAGGAGATTAGATTGTAAGCACCTTGAGGGCAGACTATCTTTTGCCTCTTTTGTGTGTGTGTGTTTGTTGCTAGTGCTTAGCACAGTACCTGACATAGATTAGTCACTTAATAAATGTTTATCTATTGATTGATTGATCTTATTTTTTCCCCAAAGGAAAAACAAGGAGTCCTAAAATCTATAAATGTAAAACTATTCATTTGAGGTGCATGAGAAAGATGTTTTAATAGCATTCTCAAATTTTGGTCCACACTTTACATATGTAACTGAACTTCTTAAAAAAACTCAGAGGGTTATGTGTACTGCTGCACCAAGGAGGGAGATGTGGCTCCTACATGATGATGAGTATGCTGACAGGGCTGTGGACTTGAATTTAGAAGATGCCAAAAGCAGTTATGGTCCTTTATCAGAAAAAAAATACATATTAGCAAATAGAAAGAAGAATTGGTTAAAATAGGAAATTATTAGATGCCCAGCTTTCACCCTCAGGTGTGGTGTCTCTACTCCAGGTCTCCCATTTTATCTTTTTTTTTTTTTTTTTTTTTTTTTGCAGGGCAATGGGGATTAAGTGACTTGCCCAGGGTCACACAGCTAGTAAGTGTCAAGTGTCTGAGGCTGGATTTGAACTCATGTCCTCCTGAATCCAGGGCCAGTACTCTATCCACTGTGCCACCCAGCTGCCCCCTCTCCCATTTTATCTTGCTTGTCCTGGGCATGGTTTATGCCTTTCTGATTGCAAAAACTACTAGTTATTGGTCTATCCTTAAGATTTCTTCTGGACCCTTATCCTCTGTCTTGAAAGAAGACGACTTCCTGACTCCTCGGGATTTGTCAGCTTTCTCTAGACTGTTGGCCCTTTTTAATTTTTATAAAATAAACAAAAATACTAACAAAAACAAAATGATCCCCTTCATTCTCCCCGCCCCCCCCCCCAAAACCACCAAATTAATTTATCCCATACTTTATTTTGGAAAAAAATGAGAAAGGAGTATAGGCTCAACTTTGCCAAATCATCCAAGAAAGCCATTTTGAAAATTGCTGGAAGTCTGCATGTGGTGTTTATAATGACCTAGCATTTGTATTCACACTTGCAAGGGAAATGTCAATTGCAAGGTTGAACCTGTTGTAACAGAATCCCCCCGTGTCTGCTTCTGTGTTTGTTTGATATGGGTCTTTCGTGTTCCCATATCTGAAAATAGAAACAACTTTAAATGTCACATCCTTTCCCTGACCACAATGCAAAGCAGAGAGATCCGGGAAGGATAGTAATAGTTGGTCAACAAAACCCTCCCTAGAAGTTATGAGATGCGTCAGTCTGTTGCAAGCTTGCCTTCTTATTGGAATGATACCCGCTAAATATCATCTTGGTGACTGACCTATCCCTGGACGCCTACTTTTAAGTGAAGGTGGAGAAATGGAGGTGTAAGGTCACATTGCAAGGTGCAAAGAGGGTTCTCTATTGTTACAGAAGCCTCAATGACCAGGAAAAAAAATGCTAAGAAGAGAAGCAATAACAACATCTCACATTTATATAGCAATTGCGGGTTTGCCAAGTGCTTTACATATATAGCCCCACATTGCCCACTTGGGATTCTGGGAAATAAAGTTTCCCCAACTGGAAGAGAAGGTCACTTAGGTAGAGAGAACCTCAGAGCGTTACAATTCTACACAGGAGAGCACAGCACTTTTGTCCCAGTGGCTCCCCACACTTTCCAGAGAGGGCTTCTCAGAAGCCCCATGTGTTCACTGTGGGGCTCGTCTTGTTTTATGGTCTCAACCACCCTGTGAGGTGTCTGTTTCATCTTTAAAGGGGTCAGAGTTAAATAAACTGACATCAAACCCCACCATATGTGAAATGTTGAATATACTTAGAAATGAGAAACATATTGTAACCATTTTACAAGATGAATGAATGTTTACTGTGTTCAAAGTGATTGAGATATGTTGCATAGATACATATATGTATCTATGTGATATAGATGTATATGTATATATACAGACATATACACATACACACATTCGCATAGACATACATAAATATATTTTATATGGTGTATATATGTATATACATACAAGCATGTATGTTTGTATGTATGTTTGTATATATGCATGCATGTGTCTATCCCTGCTGTTCCTTCTGCCCCTGTTATAGCTACGTTTTCTTGCCTCAAGTGGAAGGTTATTGGGATTAGAATGGATTAGATTGTAATCAGAGGGTTGGAAGAGCTTGCCACTCCAATGATGAGAATTCACAAAAAAAGATTTGGGTTAGCCAAATCTAGTGATCTGTTTGACCCAGAAGATTAGTGAATCAAAGGTAGGGTGAAGGAGTGATTAGTTCATTGCCCATACCAAATTTGGAAGTGGACTTGGTAGGAGTGAATACCCTGTAACAATGTTACATACAAAAAGTATAAGATGCATCTAAATAGAACAAGACAGTCCCTGCTTCCAACAGGCTCATGTTGTATTTGAGAGAAACAACACGTGTTCATGAGGGATATTGAAGATCATTGGGATGAAGTGCATTGTCAGAGGTCACATGAGTCAGGTCAGAGGATGAAGGATTCAAACCATGTTCTTCCTGATGCCAAACCAGTGCTCTTACTACCATGGATGAAACCATCCTAATATAATATAATCCCAACATACTCACAGAGGTGAAAATTCCTCTTTCGTGGAGGTGATTATATTCTGACAGATGAATAACATTTTGCTGTTTTTGAGATGAGAAATTTCCAGCTAGACAAAATGTGTTTAAACTTGTAGTCAATTTAAGAAATTCTTTTTCTTTCTTTCTCTTTCTTTCTTCCTTCCTTCCTTCCGTTCTTTCTTTCTTTCTTTCTTTCTTTCTTTCTTTCTTTCTTTCTTTCTTTCTTTCTTTCTTTCTTTCTTTCTCTTTCTCTTCCTCTCTCCCTCCCTCTTCCTCTCTCTGTCTCTGACTATCTCTCTCTCCCCCCTCCCTGCTCCCTCTCTCCCTGGCTGCCTCTTCCTTTCTTCCTTTCTTCCTTCCTTCCTTCCTTCCTTCCTTCCTTCCTTCCTTCCTTCCTTCCTTCCTTCCTTCCTTCCTTCCTTCCTTCCTTCCTTCCTTCCTTCCTTCCTTCCTTTCTTTCTTTCTTTCTTTCTTTCTTTCTTTCTTTCTTTCTTTCTTTCTTTCTTTCTTTCTGCATAGGGATGAGGAGGAAGGTGAGGGTGCAGATTTGAGTGTTGTAAGAAATACAGTAGTATCTCTAACCCACTAGATGAAGATGCTCCTGGATTCAAAAATAACAATTTATCAAAGTAAGACTTGCAATACCAGCTGAAGGCCTCCTTTTTACACTGGTTATCAGTTCAAATATCATCTAGGCACCAATTTCCCCAGAAATACCAGGATATCAGACTTCAGTTTTGATCTACATCTCAGGTCCATAGTACCTCCTCTCTTTCACTAATGATTGGCCCTATTTGACCCAGATAAGAACCCTATAAAATCCTAATTCATGGGGGCAGCTAGGTGGCACAGTGGATAGAGCACCGGCCCTGGATTCAGGAGTACCTGAGTTCAAATCCGGCCTCAGACACTTAACACTTACTAGCTGTGTGACCCTGGGCAAGTCACTTAACACCAATTGCCCCCTCCCCCCGAAATCCTAACTTATTTCGCTGTTGGAGGACACCTCACTCCATCTGGAATTCCAGTGGACCATTGTATGCCCATCCTCCCTGACTGCCTATACCCACCATGTAACTATCCATACCTCCCTTCTCTTTCTTTGTGTCCTATCCCATCTTGTGCAGCATGTTGTTTAATGGTGCCACCTTTTGTAAGCATGATAGTTCTTTCCTGGAAAGTACTGGCCATTTCCCAAGACTTTGACTAATGATTCAGCATCTACATCTATAACCAAAATTTTGGATTTTGAGAATACAGAAAGGAAGGACTAAATCAGGAACTGCAAAGTTCCCTAGCAGCCCCGTCTCCCTCCCTTCTTCTCAATATCAGGGGTATGAATAGAATTCCCTCTCTCCCCTGTACATGGTGAGATTGCTGCTTTTGTCTGAATAGGATTTTGATATATCCAACCTCCCTGAGTTCATATTAAGACAAGCATATATGTTTGGTGAGGCAACTGGGGTTAAGTGACTTGCCCAGGGTCACACAGCTAGTCCATGTCAAGTGTCTAAGGCTGGATTTGTACTCAGGTCCTCCTGACTCCAAGGCCAGTGCTCTATCCACTGCGCCACCTAGCTGCCCCAAGCATATATGTTTGGATGTAAAAAAAAAAAATGTTCTTTTTTTCCACATTGGAAATAGTGTATGAAAGAATCGTGAATTTTTACCCAAAACAAAACAAAATGAAACACCCCGTTTTCACTTGCAAAAATTAACATCAGCGGGGCAGCTAGGTGGCGCAGTGGATAGAGCACCGGCCCTGGAGTCAGGAGTACCTGAGTTCAAATCTGGCCTCAGACACTTAACATTTACTAGCTGTGTGACCCTGGGCAAGTCACTTAACCCCAATTGCCTCACTAAAAAATTAAAAAAAAGTTAAAAAAAAATTAACATCAGCAAGAAGAGAAAAAAAAAATGAACAAAGCCACCCTTTCTGCCTATTATTACTCAGGTCATCTCCAAAATCCAAACACATTCTCTCCTCCTTTTCAACCAGCTACCTTGCCTTTATTCCTTAAGTCTTCCTCTCACACATATGCTTATAGCCTTACTCCCAAGCTGTATTTACTTAATTAACTATGCCACATTTTCTTGTATGTTCAGTTCTTAGTATGTCCAGTGGAAGAGATGCCTGTATTCCATGAGGGATCTATGAAGTAATCTAAATGCCATATTGTGAAAATCAATCTACATTTTGAAAAGTCCTAGGGAATGTTAATGGAAATTTCAGGGGACCTTCAAAATCCTGAGAAGTGAGGAAGAAATAAATAGTATAAAAATGAATAAGGTGGGGCAGCTAGGTGGCGCAGTGGATAGAGCACCAGCCCTGGAGTCAGGAGGACCTGAGTTCAAATCTGGCCTCAGACACTTAACAATTACTAGCTGTGTGACCCTGGGCAAGTCACTTAACCCCAATTGCCTCACCAAAAAAAAAAAATGAATAAGGATTAGATTTATGTGATCATTGCTAGAAGGAACTCCTGGGTGAGAAACCTCCCTCCACCAATGCAGATCAGTATCCCCCCCCCCCACCAATTTTGAATCTTAGAAAGTTACCTAGAATATTGAGAAGTTAAATGATTCGTTCAAAAAAAATATTTCACAGCAAATATATGTCAGAGATTGAACTTAAACCCAGATCTTTCTGCCTTAATGCCTAGCATTGTGAACTATATACCATGCTTCCATTCATGGTGTAAGAGAGCAAATGCAACATTATAAAAAGAATAACGTGTAAAATGTTATATTTTTAAAAAGTAACGTGTAAATGTTCTTTTAATGTTAAACAAATGTTAATTAAATTTAATAAAATGTTAATTGAAATATGTAAAATTGAAAAGAATAGAAGTTTTGTTTTTTTAATGAATTTGAAGATGGTCATCAGTCTTGTTTCTCCTTTTCTTCAATCGTTTTCTGGGGAAATATAGCTAAGGCATATGCTCTTTAATTTCTGATAATTATGGCAGCAATGCTCAATTATTCCATTTTCCATTTGTATGATATTGGGTAAGTCATTAACCTCTTTGTCTTGACCCCCCCCCCCAGAAGGTTGGGCTTGAGCTAGATGATCTATATGGTAGAAGCTTGTTTTATGCTTTTGGTGGCTGAGCTGGGGCTACATTTCAGATCAATGGGGCTGACACTGGAGAGGAAAAGCCAGAAAGCTCTTCTGTGGTATTAAGGGTAGATCTACGTGTGAGAACGTGCTCATCATTCTCCTGGGACTGTTGCCCATTTCCCCTTCGTTTACTTCTTTTTTTTGGAGGGGGAGGGTAGGGAAATGAGGGTTGAGTGACTTGCCCCGGGTCAAATAGCTAGTAAGCATTAAGTGTCTGAGGCAGTATTTGAACTCAGGTGCTCCTGAATTCAGGGCCAGTGCTTTATCCATTTTGCCACCTAGCTGCCCCCTTCTTCTACTTCTGTCCCCTCAATCTCTCTTCTTTAGTAGCCTTATCTACTACTTTCCATATAATGCTGAGGTTCTTCCAAGTGCCACAGTGGTCATTTAAGGGTTTGGGAAGGGGGTAGATATCTCAGTGTTTTGGCCCTCAAAGTATAAAAAGATCCAGCGAAGTGAAAATTAGACATTTCACCCCAGTTTTTGCTGCTTTCTGATGGAATGTCTTCTTCATATTTCTGGTTGGTTTTTTTTGTTTGTTTGTTTTGTTTTGTTTGTTTGTTTTTTCCTTAGAACCTAGCAAAGTGCCTGGTATACAATAGACACTTAAGAAATGCTTATTGATTAGTTGATTAATTTGTGAAATCTGGAGAGGAGATGGGGATTGGTTTCTCTCTCTTAATTTCTTTTCTTTTCTTGTTTTGTTTTGTTTTATTGGGGGCAAAGAGGATTAAGTGACTTGCCCAGGGTCACACAGCTAGTGAGTGTCAAGTGTCTGAGGCCAGATGTGAACTCAGGTCCTCCTGGATCCAGGGCCAGTGCTTTATCCACTGCACCACTTAGCTGCCCCCTCTTTTTTAATTTTTAAGACAGCAAACCATCCTTTTCTACCACTAGTCATTTTCAGCAGTAAAAGACTGCCAGGATTCTGTTCTTGGCTACTTGTCAACATCAATTGCCCAGAAAAAGGCAAAAGAGTAAGTAGCATAGTATGACAAATTATAGAAGAGCTGCCAAATAGCCTTCAAAAACACTGGAATGTTCATTAGTCTCTCTTTTCCACATATAAAGCGGTAATTTCTTTGTTTCTTTCCTTTGCCACAACTAGGCACCTTTACACATATAAAAGGTTTGGTTTTTGCAGAGCGACAGGGTTAGAATGCACCTATTGTGAGATTATTGAACAGCTATAGATGGAATTCCTGGGTGGAGCCAAGATGGTGGAGGACAGGCAATGACTCCTCGGAGCTATCCCCGCAAATCCCTTCAAATAATATCATAAGAACAGGTATAAAGGGAAAAAAAGATAAACCTTTAGAACTTGGCCTCAAAATAAGTTCATAGAAAAAAAATAAGTTCAAAGAAAGGTAGATTGGTTCCTAGACTTGGGCTTAGGGTTATATATACATTACTTTGTATATAGATAGACAAAGAAGGAATTTAGACTTTCCTACTATTTTACCCATGAAGGGCAAAAGAAAGCTCATTAAAATTTTCCAGTAAATGTGGAGGTGATATTATTCACATTGCACAATCTTCTCTCCTTGGCATTTTTAATAAAATTTAATTTGCCCCAGGGAAATGAACATTTATGAGAAAGATAAACTTATAGGATTCAAAAACATTTTTAAAAAATTAATTCAAATAAGCCATTTAAAATGTTACCACCATCTTGGGAGTTGCCATTTTTTTCACTGGTCCCTTGCACAGCCCCCTGATGCAGCTAATCCTCTTGACAGCTAATTCAGTTCAGTTCAACAAACATGAATTAAACACCTACAAAATTGTCAGATTATCATTATGAATACTGGAGAGATAAAGATCAATTTGACACAGATGACCTAATTCAATTACCTCCAGGATCAACTATAAAATCCTCTGTTTAGCTTTTTAAATCCATTATAACCTGCCCCCATTTTACCTTGTCTCCTTGCACCTTACTCCCCTCCATGTAGTGTGAAATTGAGTTACACTTGTCATTACTGTTCCCCATGCATGACACTCTGTCTCCTGCTTTGGCCATTTTCAATGGCTGTCTCTCATGGCTGAAATTTTCTCCCTCCTTATCTTTATCTCCTGACTTCTCTGACTCCTTTTAAGTATCAGCTAAAATTCTACCGTCTACAAGAAGCACAATCCCCTTAAGACCTAAGATCTAGTGTTGCCGAGATAATCTCAAATTTATCATATCTATATCAATATAATGATATGTATATAAGTATGTGTTTATAGGTACATGTGTATATTTGTATCTTGATTATACATCCATACATGTTGTCATTGTTTGGTCAGTTCTTTGTGACCTGATTTGGGATTTTCTTGGCAAAGATACTGTAGTGGTTTGCCATTTCCTTCTGCAACTAATTTTATAGATGAGGAAACTGAGCCAAACAGAGTTAAGTGTTTTGACCAGGGTCACACAGCTAGTAACTAGTATCTAAGGCCAGATTTAAACTCATGAAGATGAATTTTCCTGATTCCAAGACCACTGTTCTATCCACTGTACCACCTTGCTGCCCCATATTATCTGGACAAGTCACTCAATGTCCCTGTTCTATCATCTGTAAGATGAGGTGATTGGATTGAATGACCTTTGACCTCCCTAGATTTATGAACTTATTATTATTTTCATTTTTGTCTTTGAAACCCCAACAGCTAGTACAATGATTGGCAAATAGTAAGTCCTTACTAAATATGAGTCAATTTGTATTGAATTGAAATAAATTGAAAAGTTTGATAACCCAGCTCTTGTCCCTCTAAAATTCAGTTAATCAATTCTGTCAGGATTCATCAGACTGTAGAAGGTTAACACACACTAATTATACCCAGAGGAGACTGAGATATAAATAAGAATGGTATTTTTTTAAATCTCCCTTTAAGTCAATAAATATAGATTGGGCTCTAGACAAAACTACATTTTGCAAATAGGACTACGTCTGGGACACAGAATGGAGGATATGTTCCATTGACTATAGAATTAGAGAAAGATATCGATCATCTGATGATAGTATCATATATTTAAAGCTAGAAGGAAACTTAGAAACCAACTAGAACAACCTTCTCGTTTTTCATATGTGGAAACTAAGGACCAGCATTTTCTTAGGCTATTTATTTCATAGAGGCCACAGTAAAATTTGATGAACCTCCCTTTCTCACTTTAGTACTTCTCTGTGGTACATCCGTTCTGAAAATGGCCCTTCTCAATGGCAAGAGTGAGATTAACATGAGATAATTTTTCTCTTTCGAATTCAATTAATCAATCAATAATAAATAAGGTTTTATTAGTGTATACTATACTTCCATGCTGATTGTGGGCACATAATGAGAAGATGGGAATCATTGGAAAAGACCCTGGTGTTGGGAAAGATGGAGGGCAAAAGGAAAAGGGCATGACAGAGGAAGAGATGGATAGATAGTGTGTTAAGATAATGGATTTAGCAGATACTCAGGGACCGACCTGGAGATTGAAACTGATTGAATTAGATAAGGCACCGACTGTTAACCGCTTACTAGAGTGTAAGCACATCTGGCTGGTACTTCAGGGTACTTAAGAAAGTAATTGTTCTCAGAAGCTAACAACTTTGAACTTTGACCACCTTTTGGGCCCAGTCAACCAATCAGCTTGAAGAACCTCCCATTTTCTGGGAGGGGAACAAGAAGGAGGAAGAGGAGTCTGTGCAGAGAGCTTGCTGTCTTTTGGCTGGTGTTGAGTGTGGTGGTGTTCGGGGGACTTGTCGGAGCACGTGTTTCGTGTTCTGTTTCGGGTGACTGCTGAGTAACTACAGACTGGGTTGGTGAGTTTAAGCCTAAGTTCCATAGGCTAAGCTTAGAGCTAAGACTATCCCTCTGTATTTCTTCTTCCTTATTTCCCTAATTGGTTTCACCTTTGTGGTCTAATTAATTCCCAAGCCAAAAAACCTGATCCTTTATGAACTAAAGCTCAGAGGCACCTTTTCTTATTGGCCTGGGAGGTATATATATAAAAGGGAAAGTTCAAAGGGGAGATTAATGCTCTGTATATCCAATTTTGGCCCTCACAGTAGTGTCATGGAACTTGGACAGACTTTGAGAGAGAGTGGATGATAGAATAGCCTGGTGCATATGGTTCATGGGGTCACAAAGAGTCAGACACAACTGAATGACAATATACTTCCATGCTGATACCTAAGCCTTATTCTCCTTAACTGCATTCTAATAATCTATGTTTTCAGATGATGACAAATACATTATTTAGTTCCTTCCACAACCTTTGATTCCTATTACTAGAGAATCTTATCTTGAGTAAAATTTCCTTAGTTTACACTGATTCAATCTTGCCCGGATACATTCCTGATTGCCTTCTTTCTCCCTTTACATTACTTTCATGTCAATTGGAAGATTTTTCCTTTAGCCTTTGTTGGCCCCACCTTCATCTTGACATCCTAGGGGCTCTTGGCCACTACATTTTCAACAACCAAAGCCATATTAAATAGGGGAAGATTTAAGTTTTCCTTGGTATTCAAAATAGTGACAAGAGCCAAAGGGGAGTGGCAGTTATGTTTCCATGTAGTTTAAATGTTTAAGTTCGAAGTCAGGAATCACAACTACTGGAGATCCACCAGGCAAAAACTGTATTTTGATTTTAAATACCTCCAATAAGTTTTCAGATGTTTTCAGTTTAACAAAGAACTATTAAAATCCATGTTGTTGGAAGGGAAATTTGATCCTTATGTCTCTGATTCCCTCATGCTCAGCTCACCAAAATGTTCTTTTGTAAGTAGAAGTCCAAAGAGACTTCAGAGACTATTTTAGGAGGACACAAAGCCCATTTTCCTGCAGAAACAGGAAGTCATGTCTGCCCAAGAATAAACAAACCCCAAATGGCAGTTTGAATTTGGTCTGAAATTCAGAATCCACAAAGTTTGGGTTGACTCTAAACTTAGAAAAACATTATTCTTTCCTCCCTCATTATTATCCTGTCTAGCCCCTTTCCACTACAGGATTACCCACCACAACCCAATGCTTTGTCTCATTTTAAGTTATTCATCTGTGAGGTGAGGAGGTTAGACCAGATGACCTCTCAGGTTGTTCCTAGCTCTAAATCTATGATCTTATCAACTAATGTAAGAAATCTATACCTACATATACACATACGCACACACATATATATATTTATATATATGCATATACATATTATATTAGAAAGTACATAACTTTCTTAAAGATGACAAACTAATTCAAAATTTATATATCAATTAATTATAAAGCATTTATTAAGTTTCAACTGTGAACCAAGTACTGTGATAGGTGCTAGAATATATAATTGTAATAAAAATGTTTTTCCTGTTTGGGAGGAATTATTTTATGCCATAAAGTGATTAATGGCATTTCTTTTTTCTCACCATGTGCTATTTATTTAACTGAAAGGGAGAATCAAGATAAGAAAATATAAATATAGATGTAGATATAAATATGATAGTAATAAGATCTCTATCTTTCTAACTCTAATATCCATGCCTATTTCTATATAATTTATATGTATATGTGTCTATCACCTATCTATCTATCTATCTATCTATCTATCTATCTATCTATCTATCTATCTATCTATCTATCTATCTATCTATCTATCATCTATTCTAACTATAGCTAGAGTTACATAGCCTGGGTTTCAACCTGGACCATTTTGCATGAAATTCTCCTAATTCGTAGTTAGAATACTGACTGGAAATTGACTGCTTGTTGTGAGGGACATAATTAATATGAGAGTTTTGGATAAGAGAGAAATTCTTAGTTCCTTCTATAAGAGAGGTATTTATGGTGCTTTTCTCTCTCTCTCTCTCTCTCTCTCTCTCTCTCTCTCTCTCTCACACACACACACACACACACACACACACACACACACACACACACACACACACACTTCCAGTTTGTCTCCCTAGAAACAATAGGCAATTTTAGTCTCTCTTGGCTTGAGTTGAGATGAAGTTCTGAAGAGATCATTCACTCTTGTGGATGTTCTGTTATGTTCTCATCTATATAACTTCTCCAGTTTCTGTTTGCTATCCATTGGATAAGTGGGTTTGCCTAATATTCTCTATTTGTGATGGTCTTTCGTATAAACCACATTTGGAAGAAAGGAGCTAAGCCAGTGAGCATAATAAGCTAAGGGATGTTCTTCCCACCTTTAAGAGAGTATAGCTAATAAAGTTCCTATCAGCTTTTTGAATGTAAAAACAATCCTGATTATAGACCAACAATAATTATCAGAGCAGGTAGATATAATTCTAGTCAAGTACATTTCTCTTTTGGAAACATTAGCCTCAAGTCAGTATAGCAGTCTTTCCTGGAGAGAAGTGAACAAGATTTTCACTATATTTACCCATGGGTTCCCTTTTAACTGAATTTACACAACCCATATGGACATTCATAACCTATATGGGCAAACACACATCCTTGCATGTGTATGTCTCTCTGGTGTACATATCTGTCTTTTCTATCATCATTTTCTCCTTCTGTTAAATAGCACATAGGAATAATAAAAAAATATTGTAATTAATTACTTGATAAGGGACAGAAAAAATTCCTTCCAAATTTGAAAAACATGTTCTTTTTTATGATGCAAATTATATCATTCTGGGATTATAATTTAAACAAGACACAAGGAATTTCAATAGCCTTCTGAGGTTTACTATAAAGCTTTCTCTTCACATTCAGAGTAGGGGATTGATTGAGGGGAAGGGGAATAAGAAGTCTAGATTATGTCTTGGGGGTCTTTTTAAACTCCTTTACTCATTGCTTCTTTATTTAAAGGGTAGAAATCTGGGGAAATTTGGGAAAATATTCTGGAAACTAGGATTATTTGGCATAAAGAAGAATTTTTAAAATGACAGGACTAAGGTTTCTTACACAAGCATTTCCCATTTAGTTTTTGTCTTTGTATCATGATGACACAACACAGTTCCTGATACATAGTAGTTACTTACTAGGTATTTGGTGAATCAAATTGAAAGCTTCTGAATGAATGAATTAATAGTACACTGGAGGGTATCCTTAAATGCCACTCAAGTCTGAAAGGTTAAGCAAGACAATTAGTGAGCTGCTGGCATTTCTCAGTCCTTTTACCATTCACCTGATCAAGACTTCCATCTGCAATGGAAAATGGCTACAAATCAATACTACTTATCCCGATAAATGTGGATAGATTGATGGGTTCTTGTTTGGCCAAATCATATATTCTCCTTGAGTTATAAGAAAACAATTGCTTCATAATAAAGAACTAGAATTACCATGATTGACCTCAGTTTACCTCTTTTTTTAAACTGTTATTGCCTAATGAAGCATATAACTGATTGTTGGCAGATAATGCAGTTTAAAGCAAAAACTTTATCAAACAAAAGATTACCTTGCTTTTGTTGAATTCATAATTGAAATCCTGAAAGCCTTTAAAGCTTAATCAAATCAAGGACTATTCCATATTCATTCTCTCTCTCTCTCTCTCTCTCTCTCTCTCTCTCTCTCTCTCTCTCTCTCTCTCTCTCTCTCTCTCTCTCTGTCGCATGGCAATGAGGGTTAAGTGACTTGCCTAGGGTCACACAGCTAGTAAGTGTCAAGTGTCTGAGGCCAGATTTGAACTCAGGTCCTCCTGAATCCAGGGCCAGTGCTTTATCCACTGCACAATCTAGCTGCCCCCTATTCTATATACTTTTAAACAAATTAACCCAATAATATGAAATATAGACTTTTTTAAATTGGAGAAATTGTCAAGTATGTTTCAAGAAGCTCTTAATTCTCTTTAGATTTGTTATAACTCCATATATTGGTAACATCCAGATATATCAGGCTGGGGAATACCATTAAAATTGATATAGTTTCATTTAAAAAAAGAGTCATGGGTTTTGCAAAAGTCAAAAGCAAAAAGTTAGTATTTTTTGCGTGTATTTCTCCCTCATCTCTATCTTTACAACTTACATTATAAAGCTCAGTTCTCATATCTTCCAAGAAATCTTCCCTGATGATTCCAGCCTAGGGTAATCTTTCTTTTCTCTAAGTTCTTGTAAATCTTTTTATCTGTGTCAATACTGAGCAATTACCCCATACTGTTTTGTGACATCTTTTGTAATACTACTTTAAATTATCATTCAACTGTTGCATTGTCACTTGCTGAAAATAATAATTGTATAATCATTTACCTTATCGACTTGATGTATGTGGCTTTTTTCCCTAATTGGATTGCAAGATCATTGAAGGAAAAGATCAAGGATTCAGAATCTATCCTCTATGCTGAGCACTGTGCTATGCTCTGAGGACACAACACCAACAAAAAGGAGCTTGCAATTTAGTAGATAACAGATATGTACAAAGAAGTATAAAACACAATAGAATATGGTAAGCACATGATAAAAGTGGAAAATTATTTGAAAGGACCAATGAATAAAATCTTACTTCCAACTATGGAGCAGTTAGACTTTCTGGCCAGACTGAATCCTCCAGTTGTGTGTGTGTGTGTGTGGTGTGCACATGTGTGCATGCACATGCATGTGTGAGGATAGATACATGCATACATGTTTATATACATGTATAGCTAGGTAGAAAGATATAGATATATTTATATACAAAATCCTCTATGCTTAATGCAGTGTTATCCATATAGTATATACTCAGTAAACATTTTGAATGAATAAATGCATGAATGAGAATTTTTAAAAATGTTAGTTTTTTTGGGCAAAGTTTTTTTTTCTGTTCATAATCTAGTATATTTGTAAATACACTTTATGATTACCACATTTTAAAACATTTTCTTTTTAAAAATTTGAGACCTTGTTTTGACATAGTTCATCATATGGTTGGATGTAGTGGTAGATACCTGTTATCCCAGTTCCCAGGAAGGTCAAGGTTGAAGGATCTCTGGAGTTTAGGAATTCTGAGCTGCAATTGACTATGCTAATTGGGTGTTAACAAAAACTACAGTGTAAATCTGGTGGATCCCTGGAGCTGGGAGTGGTGGTAGTAGACTAGATTGACTAAGAAAGGGATGATCTGGGTTAGACTGGAAATAGAGCAAGTCAAAGCTTCCCTGTCAATCAGTACTGGGATAGGGTTCTGAGTGGCAGTTGTTCCTACAGTGATCTGACTTGGGTGAGATTAAGATCCAGACTTAAAAACACTGACAACCAATGCCACTTTCAATGTCAATACTGACACCAAAGACAACACAACAATGGAAACAATAAAAAGACAGATAGAAGTCTTGATCAAGTGAATGGTGGAAGGACTAAGAAGTACCAGCAGCTCACTGATTGTCTTGCATAACCCAATCTATTTTATTTTACTCAACACAAAATAGTTATTATGGATTTTAAAAGGTAATTTAAGAGATAATACTATCAAGCCTCCTTGCTTCCTCCTTTTTTTTCAACTCTCTTAATGTACATGACCTTTTATTACATTAAATTATTTTTGTTATTATTTTGTCTGATACTATCAAGTTCCCCTTTGGTAATTTTATATCACATTAATAAATACATCCATTAATTTTGGTAGTATAGTAATTTGTACTGTATCAATGTGTCCTGGTCATGAATATTTAATTGCTCTGCATTTTTAGTCTTCTTTTATTGTGTAAAAATTTCTTAAAGCAGAATTTATGTCATTCACATATTTTGCCAGCTTAAGTTCCAGATATTTAATTCATTTTATTTTAAATTATCTCTTCTCTCCTCCAAGTAATATACAGAAAGGCTGATTTTTTAAAAAAAATGTATTTTATATATAAAATATTTATGTATTTTACTTATTTTAATCAGGTCCTGATTAGTGCAAATAATGAATTCCCTTGAATCGGTCCAATTACTCAAATTTACACATCATTATTTCCATTGGGCTAGAACCAATGACCTTATTTTATATAATCATAATTTCAAATGTTATGAATTCGAATGCATGTGACCACTTCAGGAAATTCATTATTCAAAATAATTGGTAAGTAGCTACATTTTACTACTTCACTGAAGGTGCTAATTGCTTTGATTACTTTTGTGTGGATTTCCTAAGGTTCTATGGAGAGTTACATTTTGCTTTTCTTTGTCAATGTTTATTTCTTTATTGAGTTTTCTTCTGTTGCAGCTGTTCCTATCATTTATACCAATATTGAATGATAAATGAAGATGGAGGACATATTTGCTTTGCTCCTGATCATATTGGGAATATGCTTTGTGTGGTTTTTTCTGTTACAAATATTGCTAGTCCTTGATATTCAATACATACTTTTCATAGCATGATTTTTTTTTGTTTTAAGTAAAATGCTATATTTAAGATTTTTCTGATTCTTATTATTAAGCCATATAATTTTAAATTATTTTCTTATTAATGTGATCAATTACATGGATATTTTCCCTAATCTGCCACCATCATTTAATTCATGATATATTGTATGTTTATAGTGAATATTTTAATATTTCCACTGTTTTATCAATAATATTCTACCATTATTTTTGTATCAGTAGTCATTAGGGCATTTAATTTTTAGATTCTTATTTGTTTTCCTCTCTTGATTTTGGCAAATTTGTCTCATAAATGGTATTTTCAAGGGACTTTCATTATTTTTTGCATACAGTTTATATAACATTAATAGTTTAAGGTTTGTTAGAATTATCTTTCAATTCCATCTGGATAAAGATTATTTTTCATATGGCATTTATCTGGGATTTGTTCAAATTATTGTTTGAAGATTTGGATATTTAGGTTCTATATTTGTTACCTTAAAGAACTGCATATTTAGACTATTCATTTATTCAGTTGAAGCATAATGTCACTAATTTTAACTTTATTAGTATCTTCCAGTTTCAAATGTGTTCCTTGTACGCAACACATTGTTGGATTCGGATTCCTAATCAATTCTGCTGTTATCTTCCATTTTATGGGTTAATTCATCTCATTCATATTCACAGTTATGATTGCTAACTATTTCCCTCCATCCTATTTTCAAATTTTGATATCCTCTCTGAGTATGAGCATTGCCTATTGGGTGGGGTTTGCTTATGTTGTACTAATCAGCTCTTTGTGTATATGTGTGTATGTGTGTGTGTGAGCACGCGCGCGCATGCTTGCTTACTTTTGTTGTGACATTAATCTGAGATGTAAGTGGAAAAACTGCTGGCTTTAGTATGAGAGGACTCGGGCTGGTATTTGAAGTCTGCTATTTATTACCTGTTTTACCATGGGGAAGCCACTTAACCTTATTCAGTAATTGGATCCAGTCCATTGGAGCTGTTTAGGATATTAGCAACCACCCAGTCCTATGTCCTCATTTTAAAGATAAGGAAAACTAAGACATGAAGATTAAATAATTTGGTCATGATCATAAAGATAGTAAGTCTAAGGTGGGAATTAAAAAATATGATATGATATGATACGGGTGTGATATGATATATAATGTGATGAAATCGATACGATGTAATGTAATATAAAACAACACACACAGCATAATGTAATATAACATAACACAATGTAATGTAATACAATATAATATAATATAATGTGATATAGCATAAATATAAATATAATATGTCATATCATTTCATCTATATACATATACATTATAAGCATGTATATAGCATGCTATGTCTTACAAAGCATTTTATATATAACCTATGATTTTATGATCACAAGAATGATTTTCATTATAATATCAAAAATGGTTATTATTGTCATATTAATAGCAACAATTATCATTGTATTACACACATGTATATGTATATATGTATGTGTAATATATGTGTGTATGTGATACATATATGTACATGTGTGTATACACTCAAATAATTACCATAAAGTACAATATAGAGAGATCTCTCTCGTCTCTATCTATCTATTGCACTTTGTGGTAACCATTTGTATACATCTTTCTTCCCTACTACATTGTGGGCTCCTTAGAGTCAAGTGAAGTCAACAAGACTTTATAAAGCATGTACACTGTTTCAGACACCATGGTAAGTGCTGGGAATATAGCTTTATTAAAAAAGGACAGTACTTGGTCTCAAGGATTTTACATTCCAGTGGGGAAACAGAGTAAGCTACTTGGGCAGGAGTGTCTGCAGAGTCAGAAGCAGAGCGAAGAGAGGAGTGAAGAAGTGAATATGACTGGCCTAGGCACTTCCTCAAAATGGACATTTCATTCTTTCCCTGGCTTTTCTTACTTTTTGACTATTTTCCTTCCAGCCTTCTTTCCTCTATCCCTCCTCTGGTGATTTTTCCTTAGACCACAGATGAGTCTATATTCACTTCTTTATCCTCCACAGACTCTAGCACAATTCTTTTTTGTTTGTTTGTTTGTTGTTGGTTTTTTGCAGGGCAATGGGGGTTAAGTGACTTGCCCAGGGTCACGCAGCTAGTGTCAAGTGTCTGAGGCCAGATTTGAACCCTGGTACTCCTGAATCCAGGGCAGGTGCTTTATCCACTGTGCCACCTGGCCGCCCCTCTAGCACAATTCTTTAAACACAGTATCTTTTAGATAAGGAAAGGACATTAGCATAGATTAGTCTGGTTCCCTGATTTTACAAATGAGAAGTCAGGCCCAGAACAGTGAAGTGAGTCCCATAATGTTAAACAGAATGCAGTTCTGTAGGTGCTACTTACTACCCATATGACACTAAACAAGTCGAATCAGTTTTCACTTTCTTTATTTGTGAAATAAGGGTAAACTAGATCAGAGCTTCTTAAAATTTGTCCACTCCCTACCTCTTTTCTCCTGAGAAATGTGTACTCGACTCGGGGTATACAGGTACATAAAATAAGTATACACAACCTTTTACTCTTGCCAGATTATTTGTGACCACCCCATATGGGGTCACAATCCATAGTTTAAGAAACGAGGGAATAGATGATCCCTAAGGTCCCTCTACTAGGTAATCAATAAATATGTTGAATGAGTGGGTCATCTTGTACCGCTTGTATATTGGTTTGGGAAAACATTACTTGCAGAGCGGGTAGAGATATCTTAATCTTATCACTGAAACACTCACAGCACACTCCAAGATTCTATAAACACAAACAGACCACAGCAAGGTCATCGTAAACCTGTAGTCTTTTCCTCTCTTTTGTCTGTCTTCTTTCTATCTCAAATGAGATATTTATAAAGTATTTAGCACAGTGACTGTTACACGGTGGGAGCTTAATAAATGCTGGTTCCCTTTCCCTTTACTTTTCCTTCTCTAGATTGTTAGAGTGTCTGATGGAGGGGAGAGGTTTGTTGTTGTTGTTGTTGTTGTTGTGTTTGCATGTGTGCCATTGAAGGACCTTTCCCCTCTGAGCAGAGAACAGTCCACAGCTAATACAGCTGACTGAATATTCAACAAATCATCGGTGGCTTCTCCAAACGAGTTAGCTCCAGTTTGTTTTTTCCTTGGCAAAGCTTGTCAGCACATCACTTTAACGGCTCCTGTAAGGACCACCCACCAAGAAAATTAAGCAGAATGCAGGAATCCCTAGCCATTTTATACTTATACAGAAGATGAAGGAAGAGGAGGAAGAGGAGGAAGAGAAAGAGAAGGAGGAGGAGGAATAGGAGGAAAGTATTTTCTAAATTCAGAGGAATCTAAGTGGATTGGGGAGGAAGGAAAGATAATATTTTAGGATTTTTCTTTTCCTACAGGATTTCATTTTCTATTGCAAAAATGCACTTCCTAACCTTGGCATAATTTATTAGTATAATTCCATCTGATTTTACATCTGGAGAGTATGTGGATTTTTTTTTTCTCCAAATAGAAAATTGAATTCCTGTCTTGATACATCTGGAAGAGTGATGTCTTTATGGCTGTACTCAAACCTGCACGTTTTCTGGCCTTTAATATAGCTGTGGTAGGGTCAAATTATTAAAGAAATGCCAATCACTAGAGTGGGAAAAATATAATTTTCTCCATTAGGAGCATATGTGTAATAAAAGTGAAGTTTTCACATCTGAAAAATCAAAGCAAAACTTTCCTACTTCCAAATTATCTTAGCCAGAATATAGTCCATTAGAAAGAACTTGAAGTCGGAGAACCTATGTGTAGATCTTCACAGTCACCATCTGTCTCAGAGACCTGGAGAAGTCTCTTAAGCCTCAGCTTCCTTACCTGTAAAATGAGAAGGTTGGACTGGAGGAGCTCTGAGATCCCTTCTAAATCTGTGCTCTGAGAAAGGGTGATTTATTTCCACCTGAAGGAAAAACTCGATTGTTTTCAATAAAAGTTTATAATTATAATCCTCTAAGAGCTGTAGGATTTTTGGGGGGTGGATGGTTTTATTTTGGTCCAGATTTGTGCTTTCATGACTGCAGGGAACTCCAGTTGTAGAAATTTGATGTGGTTCCATAACCTGTTCTCTTAGAGTGAGGTTTATGAACCTGGGATCTATGAAATTTTACACACACATACACATATACATACACACCCATATAATGTATGATACATACAGAATGCAGGTGTGTGCATACATTTCTTTATCTGTATGTTTGTGTGTATATCTATATACTGTGCATATAGGTATATACACATAAATGGGTATTTATATGTATACGCACGTCTAGGTTTTGTGCAAACACACACGCACACACATGTGGGCATTCATGTATATGCACACATGTATATGTATATATGTCCACATGCACATGTGTGTATGTATGTAATCGGCCCTTACCAGACTGCCAAAGGCCAAAAAGGTTGAGAACTCTTATCTCATACTATTGCAGATCATCACTTATTCTGTAATTTATAGTCTTAAGAGAGTTGACTAGGGCATTGAAAGGTAGCATGATTTGCCCAAGGTCATGTAGCCAGTATGTGTCAAAACAGTGCTTGAACCTAAATCTTCAAGGCATATCTTCAAGACACATCAAAATCTCAATCTTCAATATTCTATCCACTTTGTCACATGGCTCCTCTCCCTCCCTCCCTCCCTCCCTTCTTTCCACACAGACACACATACACATATAATACAGACACATTCAGAAATCTTTCTGTCATAACCTATAACATCTGCAGGAAATATATATACACACATGTTACACATAGAGCATATATTTACACAATACATATATGCATATGTATATAATATATACTTACATATAAAACAGCTATATATTTCTACCTCTCCCTATATATGTATGTTTATATACAAATACCTCTATATACATATCGATCTATCTATATACATACACACATACATATACTTTCTGTGTATGAGAGAGACAGAGACAGAGAGACACAGAGAGGATTTTATGTAAGCTCTAATACTTTAAATTTCCACTTGGGACTATCTTCAGTCTTGTTTTTTCAAAAGAACTAAATACATTTTCCTCCAGGAAAATACCACTGCATGTTATCACAGTGACTGAACAGAGAAGTCTATTTTGGTTCAATGCATTGATTTTCCTGCCTGGTGAGAACACCAGTAATAAACAGTGTCCTTACTTAAAGATCACAGGAGTATGTTGGCCGGAGCTGCTCAGTAGCTTCCCAGCCTTTGCAGTCTTTGTTGAACCACTGCGTGAGTTCCTTCCAATCCAAAAAAGCTCTGCAGAGCACATGAATATTCTTTTCCTTTTTAATAGAATAATCATTGGGATGGGATGTTTACAAAAAGATGATTCCAGATGGCAACAACTCTAGTTTAAGTGAAAACAGATGGGGATCTTCTCTGGAACAATCTTCAGTGAGAGGTCTGTGTCCCAAGGCACTGTGCCATGCTAGACAGCCATGTCTGGTAGAAGGCTCAGGGATCAAGTCATATTTCTATAATATCCTGATTCTGTGACCTTGGGGCAAGTCTCTTTGCCTCTCGGTGAACCAGCCAATTCTCTAAAAATAAAAGTTGCAGAATAATTGCATGCAAGATTTTCCTTACCCAGAGATCCTGATATTGATGAAATCATAGGTCTGGCCCAATAAACAAGCAAACAAAAATACTATTGCCTTGATAATCATGGGCAAACCAGTATGGTTTGACAGTATTACAGGCACAATCCCAAAAGAAGACAAGCAGGGTAGGAAGCAGGACCAACTAATATCATTGGTTAAGACCATTAGTAATTATTTTTAAAATATCAATATCTCAAGAAGAGTCAAAATGGTATAGGGGATAGAATATTGGACTTGAAGTCAGGAAGAATTCTGTTAAAATTTAATCTCTGTCACTGTGTTAGCATGCAAAAGTCACTTAATCTTAATGAGGCTATAAATCACAGAAAGGTAGAGATTCACATTGGTGGAAGGTGTTCCCATACTAACAAGATCTCAAATTCTTGATATAATGATATACCTATATTCATATCCATCTATCTATATCTTTCATCTATGCCTATATCTACATTCATCTATATCTATAATCATTAATCTATCTACATCTATTATCTATATCTATATTCATATCATCTATAACCATATTGATAATCATCTATTTTAATATACATCTGTCATCTATATCTATATTCATATCTATCTATATTTGTAGACATATCCATCTATATTCATTAATCTGTCATCTATATCTATATTAATATCCATCCATTTATATCTACATCTGTCATTTATATAAATATTAATAACCATCTATCTATATCTACATATGTTTATATCGATATTACTACCCATCTATCTATAGCTACATTTATTATCTATATTGGTATTCATATTCATCTACCTATATCTGTCATCTATATATAGCTATATCCATCTATATCTGTCATCTATATCTATATTCTTCAATCTATCTATATTTATCAGTATCTATTTCTATCTCTCTATACACAGATGTATATAATATATGTATTTACATATTTATACTGATATATTCATATATATGCATGTATATCAGTATACACATATATTTGGGTGGGAAGGGAGCAAAAAGAATTATTTCAAAAAATATTCTTCTATTGATATAAATTAACAACTATTTTGAGTTACCTCAGACACTGAGCTGTTCAGAATCTTGCTCAAGTTAACACAACTCATGTGTCAAACTGGCTCTTGAACCCAGAATTTTCTAAGTTGTAGGTCAACTCTATGTATACCGTGGTGTGGTGGTGAGGTCAGTGACTTGGAGTCAAGGAGTTTAAATGTGGCCTCAGTCATTTGTCTTTGCCTTATCTTCCCCAGATCCAGGCCTGAGTTTGCCCTATTCTTTCCATGTCCTCCCCCTTCTCCTGAACTCTTCCCTTTCCAACATCTCTTTTCCTGTCAATCCCTACTGGAATATAAACTCCTTGAGGGCAGGGATTGTCTTGCTGGCATTTGTATCCACAGTGCTTATTACAGTGTCCATCACATAATAAGAGTTTAATAAATATTCAATTTATCTGCAATATGTTGCCATCAATGATTTTCATGAAAGAAGTAGAATACAGGATAATGTTCTGAAGATGTATGATAAGAAAAGGAAGTAGACTGGTCATATATATTAATAATAATAACAAAAACAATAATAGCATTTATATAGCATTTTAAAATTTACAAAATATATTACAAATAGTTTATCCTCACAGCAATGTTTGTGTAGTCGATCCCATTTTACAGATGAGTAAACTGAGGATGAGAGATTTTTTTCCATGGTAACATAGATAGGAAGTATGTAAGTCAGGATTTGAACTCAGATCTTCCTGATTCCATGTCTCATGGATTTTTGTTTTGAGATAGGGCAATCATCTTCATGAGTTAAAATCTAGCCTCAGACACTTACTAGCTGTGTGACCCTGTGCAAGTCACTTAACTCTGTTTTCCTCAGTTCCTTATCCATAAAATGATCTAGAGAAAGAAAGAGCAAGCCAAAAAAACCTCCAAATGGGGTCACAGAGAGTCAGACACAACTGAAAATACTGAATAACAACAATAATAAAACCATAGTCTTTATTAGATTAGCATGTAGTGCTAAGTTCCACCAATGCCAGTTGGCACCTTCTATTCAATGTGTTATTTTGGAGAGTTGCCTACAGTACTAAGAAGTTATGTGTCAAGGGGCACACAGCTCATATTTGTCAGAGATGTAACATGAACTCAGATCTTCCTGGATCCAAGGTGGGCCCTTTAGCCAGTACATAATAGTACCTATATACTATGTGGAACAAATAAAAAAATGAATGAAGCAGTAAATCAGGAAACCAAGTGAGTCTTAGGGCAGAGTTTTAGATTAAATAAAGGGATTTTGTAATGGGGTTGGTATTGGATAGGTAAATAATATATGTAAAGTTATCATATCCATTGAAAATATTCATCAGTGGGCCATCTTTCTTACCTGATTCATGAATCTAAACCTAGCTCGAGTTGGTCAAGGGCATCAATGGCTTCCTGGTACTTGTAGTGCTTCCTAAAGCCCTCAGTTCACATTACTTAGAAAAGGAGACTTCAGTCCTTAGGTTAATCAGTAAGATTTTCTATATCTGGGAACATTCTATTTACCAGTTTGTTTTTCCCCCCAAAGAGATTGTAGAAGGATACTTATTCCAAATAACATGGAGAGAATTCTGGACGGTGTTAGGGCACACTTGGTGAAAAGGCCAATGCAGTAAAAGTGAGTAAATAAAGAATTATCAAGACAAAAGGCATAAAAATGAGGTATCCAAGGTGCTAATGTCAGAGAGTTATTTGGAGGTATGAGCCCTTATTTCCCCCATAATCATGAGGCATAGAGAGTCACCTAATTGATCGATGCATTAGGTTAACTCAATATTATCCAACAGGCATCTAACTCATGACTCAAATTCATTATTAGAGATAGTACCTATTTTAAAACCTAGATCTACCACTAGTGGCTTAATCATATCATTGGTCCCTCAGTTTCCTTATCTCTAAAATGATAAGGTAGAAACCAATTCCTTCTGAAGTCCATCCTTGCCCTTTATCTATGATTCGGTGATCCTTTATGATATAGACAAAAAGAAGAATGGTACAGTGGATAGAGCATTAGGCCTCAAATCAGGAGGATCTGAATTCAACTTTAGTCAGATACTGAATAGTTGAGTGACTCTGGAAAGGTCACTTAACCTCTGTTTGCCTCATTGTTGTTGTGAGGATCAAATGAGATAATAATTGTTAAGTGCTATTACATAGTAATTACTATATCAATGTTTACTATTATCATTATTACTATTCCCTTACTAAAATATATTTTCTCCTGATGGGTAAATGCAATAAGTTTCTAATAATCATTGTTACCTCAGTGTGAATGAGTTTACTGGGGCCTTCCCAACATTAGTAATTTAATATCAAACTTTAAAAGAAATGGGTGAAAACAGAGTGATCACAGGACATTTTCCCTTAAAAAGCCAAATGCCCTTCATCAAGGCATGGATGGCTTCAGGCAAGGAGTACAATATTATTTATAGCTCCACCATCATTCCTTTTACCTAGGACAGGAAATGGATGTGGAAGAGTACCAAAGAAAAAAAAATAACAAACCCACACACTTTATCAACTTTCCACTGGTTTTCTATGGCCAACCCTACCAGGATGATCACTTCCAGAAGGACAAGCAGTCATGAGCAGCTAACTAGTCTTGTGTTTATTGGGATAGGAAGGGAGTTAGGAGGAAAGGTCAGGGAAAGAATTAGGGTAGGTGAATTTCCTTTTTTTTTTTTTAATTGAGGAAATCTTGGACTTTTTCATGTAATAGAATGGATACTTCCAAACTTAAGAGTTTGTCTTGATTCCTTGTAGAGTTGTATTCCTTTAAATATTTCTCTATTTCATGGAGAGTCTCTGTGACCTCTCCTTTGGTCTTCTAGAATAAACTACTGACCCAGGAGATACACCTAGGAAACTTCATCTTTTCCTTAAATGAGTTCTTCTAGTTGTCTGTTTTCAGCGTAGAGTTAATTCTTTGGAAAAGTCTTTTGGTGTTTCAATTCAATTCAACAAACACAAGATTATAGGATTTTAGTTTTAGAATTGAAAGGGATCTAATGGTCATTTAGTCCAAGTCTTTTATTATACAGATGACGAAATAGGAATGGACAAAGTAACACATACTATTAAGTGCCTAATTAAATATGAAGCACAGTGCTTGGTGATGTACAGTATACAGATACAAAAAGTTAAAAAATATTTTCTATCTACAGGGAATAGTATGGTATAATAGGGTTCTGAACAATCTCTTGAACCTCAGTTTCTTCATCTATGCAAGAGGTTAATAATATCTACTTCATGGAGTTGTTGTGGGGCTTAAATGAAATAATATATTCCAAGTGGGTTTTTTTTCTTTTTTACAAATTTTAGAGAACTCCATATGATCACTTATTTAAAGCTGGAAGGAGTTAAATACAGTCCCCTCATTTTCCATATGAGGAAACTGAGATGCAGGGGAAATAAGTGACTTTCTAGAGTCATATAGCTAAATTTCAGAGATGGGATTTAAACTCAAGTCCTACTCTCTAGCTATGACACCACACTATATATTCTGCCTTAGTTGCTTGTATGTAAATTGAAGATCATGGTGATATATCTTGGAAAATATGTGTACAATGAGCAAAAATGAATTCCTAGTTTAAAAGCTCTTTGCAAATTTGAGATGATATATTGTGATTGAACAATTGTTTCTCATCAATATTTTGAGTATTTGTGGTCAACCATCCCTCTACAACATGAGAGCCAACATATATATTAATCTACCCTTGGTGAAAGGCAGGACCAATACTGCAGCAATGTCTTTGACATCTCAAATTCTTGAAGGTAAAGATTTACAGCTGAATAAAGAAACTTTCTTTCCTGGCTTCATTTTGAATCATGATGGCTAGAAAGGAAATATTTCTCCTGAATACACTCCAAGTGTTGTCTGCTTTACTAAGGTCAAAATAACTTTGAAAACATTAAAGAGGGTCAATAGATATTGAATGTTAAACCCCGCATGACTTAAGTGGGTTGATTTCTTTGTATTTTATGCTCTTTTCCCATGTGGTGGCCACTTGCAGATGTTACAAATCAAGTTGAACCAAGGGAATGCACTGGAAGTTCCATGCTAAGAAATCTGGAATCTTTCTTAATCCAACTAATAAAAGAAAAAGAAATTGTATATTGCTGAATCTTATTTCTAAAAGCATTTTGCAGAGAAAAAGACAGCTAATGTAAACGTTACATTTGTGAAAATAGTCATCAGTCTATCTACAGAATGCATAATAATTGTGGAACAGATAATTATGAATGTGGGAGTGGGGTGCCCCAAATCTGTGATGTCATTGGTATAGGGACATCCCCAGGAGGAAACTCCTCACCAACACTGATTGGGAAGTTACAACATCTAACCTAAGAGAGTGTTCTGGAACACAGAGCCAATGTTAATATGCTGTTTGTTAATTCTCGAAGAGGACCATGGCATCAGTGTAATGTCATGACTTGCACTGAATTGGATTTAAGTGAAGGAGGGCTATGCAAGGTTACCAACCTCACTCTCTCCTCCAGAGTCATCTGGGTCCAGACATCAGGATGGTTGGAGATGGCGCTGGATATTTAAGGCAATTGGTGTTAAGTGACTTGCCCAGGGCCACACAGCTAGTGTCTGAGGTGAGATTTGAACTCAAGTCCTCCCAACTTCAAGGCCAGTACTCTACCCACTGTGCCTCCTAGCTGCCCCATACATAGCCATTATAGGGAACAGAAGGGTCCTAAATGGAGCTTTTTCTTGTTTTGAGCCATTTTTCTATTCATTTTATCAAGATACCTCTTATTACAAATATTACTGATTCATAAATCAGTTCTTTATCACCAACTTTCAGGGGGCCACATTGACTATTTCATTATCGATGACAATTGTAGTCATTCTAGTAATTCTTTTTTTTTGTTTTTGTTTTTGTTTTTGTTTTTGTTTTGTTTTTTTTGCGGGGCAATGGGGGTTAAGTGACTTGCCCAGGGTCACACAGCTGGTAAGTGTCAAGTGTCTGAGGCCGGATTTGAACTCAGGTACTCCTGAATCCAGGGCCGGTGCTTTATCCACTGTGCCACCTAGCCGCCCCCTCATTCTAGTAATTCTTACCTTTCTTATTTTCAACTTGGATTAAATCACTGGGTCTAGAACCCAAGTTTGTTTCACAGAGTTAGAGAATTTTCACCATGAAATGGAGTCATCAACTCTAACCAATTACCACAGTAAAGCATTTGACTGAAAATGCAATCAAACATGAGATACAGGAAAAGGACTTTTTAGGGTACAGAAATTTTAAAAAATGATTTATTTTTATCTCAATTTAAATTCATTGAGTTTCTTCTTCATCTCCTCCTCCTATTTTGGTTGAAAGGTATTTTTGAGAATTCTCTCTTTTCCTAACATCTATATTTCTAGACTACAAATCAACATTTCTAAAACCTAGTAACATCTGGAAATAAGTAGGATTCCCCCCATTTTTGTAAGTAATATTTAACGGTAAATAGTTCTGAATCTAATAAGAGTTATTCAGAAAAAATAAGACACACATTGGATTCATTGGCTACTCCTGCAGGCATCTAGGAGCCTGAAAGGCCCAAAGGAAATGAAGCTCAGCTTTATGTGAAAGAAAAGAAAACTTGAGGAAGACGTTCAAAATGCTCACTTGGATGGGGCAATTTGTGCTTGTTGGGAATAGCAAAGGAAGAGAAAGTATATAGAGTATATTTTAACTGGAATTGACAATTTGCAAGAAAGCACTTCTCAAAGATGGAAGGAGCGAATCTAGGAAGATGAAGAGTAAGGAGAAATTTAGGCAGGAAATACCTGTGAATCAAAGTCTGCTTAACTAACTTTGCACAGCATCCAAGCCAATTCTGTGTATATGTCTTGCTTCATATATATATATATATATATATAAATTTTTCTTTTGGTGAGGCAATTGGGGGTTAAGTGACTTGCCGAGGGTCACACAGCTAGTAAATGTTAAGTATCAGGCTGGATTTGAACTCAAGTCCTCCTGACTCCAGGGCCGGTGCTCTATCCACTGTGCCACCTAGCTGCCCCATATTTTTTTTTAATTTTTAAAAGATATTTTACAATCAGAGTGTTTAGTTTACAATCCTATAGCCAGATACTTCCAGGCCTGAGTAAAGAGAAAATTGTGGCAATCGAATAGAATAGGGATTGGACTTCTCTAATGTCTTTGGTATAGGCATCTCCCAGATGATGGAACTTTCTACTACTTCTTTTTCATCTTCTATTTCTATTACCCTTCCCACATGATTGTAATGTATCCCATATCAGATTGTTTGCTGGCTTCAGAAATGGGCAGGGAAGGAAAGGAGGGAGGAAGAAAAAAATTGGAGCCTAAAATCTTACAAAAATGAATGTTGAAAACTATCCTTACATGTAATTGGAAAAATACTATCAAAAAAAGAAATAATCTAGTCCAAGAACTTAAATTTATAGATTAAAACAAAAAAAAACAAGACTGAAGATCAGATAGGGCTAGTGTTGTGCCTAAGGTCACACAGCTAATAAATAAGAGAGCTGGAATTCAACATAACCCTAAGCCTGAGTCTAGGAACCTTTCTATGAACTTATTTTGAGGCTAACTTCTAAAGGTATAGAGTAACTCAACCCTCCTTCCCTCTCTCCTCCCTCCCTCCATTCCTCCCTCCCTCTCTTCCTCCCTCCCTCCTTCCTTCCTTCCCTCCTTTTTTCCTTCCTCTCTTTCTTTTCTCCCTTCTTCCTTCCCTTCTTACCTCCATTTTACAGAGTCCCTCTCTTCCTTCAAGAGGAGGCTCACACTACCTTCTACATGAAACCTTTCCTCATCCCTGATAAAATGAACATCCTCCTCAAACTACAATGTATTTCAATACTTTGTATTTATTCTCTTCATTTTATCTTGTACATATTTTTCCATGTACTCATCTCTCTCACTAGGTTGTAAAATCCTTATGAATGGTGTTTATATCCCATGTATTCTGGTTGTATCCCCTGGGACCTATCACAGTACCTGACACATAGTAGGTCCTTAATAAAGGCTGGTTGCTTGCTTGCTTGAAACCCTTCTGGTCACATCAACAGTTACATATAACTCACAGTAGCAGAGAATGGCCAAGTTTGGGTTCGCCCTTCCATGTTATGGTTCTCTCCCTTGCTGCTCCTCTGTTCTCACTCCTGTTTGGCCCTTGATCTCAACTTCTTCATGAATGAACTTTAAAAACAAAAATTAGGTTTTGCTCATCTGGGTCCTATTTGTTCAGGAATGATTCCATTGCTTCCTTCTGTGGCCATCTCAGGAGACCTGTGGTTTCCTGAAGAGGTCACAGAGACACACCAGCTTCAATCCATGGAACCCAGTCTGCCCTTTGGGAGTAGTCCCTCTCCACTCAGTGCCATTTTGTCTATTTTTCAGCTCTGTTTCTGTTCCCAGATTTCCTTTTAAAGGCCAAGACTTAGGGTAAAGGATAGTCCATGAATCAGTCAGTCAACTTCAATACTCTTTCATTAGGCTAACAAACACCTAAGGGGAGGTGAATGCAATCTTTGCTCTCCTATATATTCTTTGCATGTAGGCCAAATGGATATTTCTGAAGGACATGCCTGACTTGTCACTTTCTTACTCAGGAAGCCTGAGTGGCTCCCATTTACCTCTAGATTTAAGTACAATCTCCTCTACTTGTCACTCAAAGCTTTTCATATTCTATCTCCAGCCTACTTTTCTAGGGTCATCACGCATTAATTTCCTGCATGTTCTCTCCATTCCAGCCACCTGGGCTTCTGACTGTTTCCAATACATGACCTAGTTTTTTCATCATGGTGTCTTTGCCCAGATTGTTCCTTACATCTGAAATGGATTCCCATCATTCTTAAATTAGAAATTTTCTTAGAAATTTAGAAATTTTTGTGACGGAATTTAATGGAGGCCAACTTCTGGGTATTAATTATAAAACACTGATCATGTTATTGTTCTGCTGGTCTGACCCCTTGCAGCCAGATTGGAGTTCCTTGTGGCTCATATGTATTCACATGACCAGGAAGCTACATAAATACCCTGAGCCAATAAAGTTTCCATGTAATTTAAGGAAAACAAGTAAACTATCCCACACTCTAACTCCCACACCCCTCTTAACAGAGCACTTAGCATATAGTAAAGGGAAACTTTTCCACAGCTTTGTCTAAGCCAAAATAGAAATATGCTCCCATTCCCTCCAAGGATGTCCAGGCTCAGATCACATGACACTTTCTCCTCAGGGCATATTCTGATACTCCCATACCATCCATCTCTCCCAGTCACTAATGCCTTACCTCCCAGAAGTTTATCATTATTGTATATTATAATATGATATAGTACAATATATCATAATATTTATTACATATTATATTATGCTATGCCATACTAATAATATTCTATTCTTTCTATTCTACATTCTACTATATTCTATGCATTATAGATGATCTCAATATATGTAATTTCTATTTAAATTTAAATTTTCTTTTTTATTATGAATGTCTCAAGGGAGAAGTTATGACTTTATGAGAAGCAGCATGGCCTATTGAACAAAGAGCTGGCTTCAGGATTAGGAGGGCCTAGGTTCAAGCCCTGCCCTTGAAACAATGCCTCTTATCATGTCACTTGATGACTCATTGCTCTAGGTGGCTCCCTGAACAGAGCATTGGGCCTGGAGTCAAGAAGCTGTGAATTCAAATCTAGCCTCAGAAACTTAATAGCTGTGTGAACTTGGGCAAATCACTTAACTTCTGTATGCCTTAGTTTCCTCACCTATAAAATGAGGAAAACACTAGCTCCTATTCCCAGGGTTGTTGTGAGGATCAAATGGGATAGTAATTGCAAAGCACTCAGCATAGTGTTTGACATATAGTACGGACCAGCTAAATTCTAATTTCCCTTTGTCTTCTCTCTTCTGGACAACTCTATAAATTTCAGAAAAGGTGTAAGCTTTCTTTGGCAGAGGTAGTTCCCTCATCTTGGCGTTTTCTTGCGCTGCTGAAATCACAGAACCACTCCCTATCCTCTATCACTGTTATAAACTTAAGAAACAACAATAACACATTGAGAAAAAAGAAAGAAGATTATAGAAGAAATCATAAACTTCTGTTACACAGTCTTTTTTACAAGGTCACATTAAATTTGACAAGATTGTAATAAAATTATCTTCTTTCTCTGTCCCCTTCCAAACATTTATTTTTTTTTTGTTGTTTTCTTCTATTTTTTTTTGGTGTTTTTTATTTTATTTTATTTTGCTTCTCTCTCTTTTCTTTTTCTTTCTTTTTTTTTTTTTAGTGAGGCAATTGGGGTTAAGTGACTTGCCCAGGGTCACACAGCTAGTAAGTGTTAAGTGTCTGAGGCTGGATTTGAACTCAGGTACTCCTGACTCCAGGGCCGGTGCTCTATCCACTGCGCCACCTAGCTGCCCCTCTCTCTCTTTTTTAACCTTTATTACATCCTACTGACTCACCTCCTATCCAAAATACAAGCTTTACATTGTAATAAGTAACTATATTCAAGCAAAGCAATCTAATACCTTGTCCATGTCTCCAAATGTATGTCTCATCCTTCCTCTCCCATCAGTCACCTTTTTGCCAAGCAGTGGGTGTCATGCTTCAGCATTAGTCTTCTGAAGTCATGCTTAGTCACTACATTGATTAGAGATCTATAACCTAAGTTGTTTTCCTTCATATTATTATGGTAATCATGTAAATGGCTTGTCTAGTTCAGCTCATTTCATTATGCAATTGTTCACAAAATTCTTCCCAGGATTTTTGGAATTTATTGTATTCATAATTTTTATAGCTCAATAATATTCCATTTTATTGATATAACACAATTTTAATCTTTTTATTATGAACTTTGCAAACATTAATAAATATGAAGATTTTAATTTGCAAAGAATAAAAAAGAGGATTGAATATGAAAATTTGAATTTCTATTAATATAGTTTTATAAAATGTATATTAAATCTAGTGCAATAGCAACACAGCTGCCCTGCTGCTCTGTATCCCCTTTCAACTTCCTGATATTGTGCATATTTTTTAACATTTTGTTGGCAGTTTATTTTTTTAATATATAGCTATTCTTATCCATACTCTCCTTACTTCCTCTTCTCAATATTAAAAATCCACTAATGTAACAAGTAACTATAGCCTAGCAAAACAAATACAAATGTTGACTGTGCATTAAAATGTATGTTTCATTCTACTTATTCATCCATCACCTTTTTGCCAATAGGAGGAAAGCACTCATTATCATTAGTTTTCTGGCTTTGTGATTGGTTATTCCATTAACCATCAGTCTGAAGTCTTTTCAAAGTTGTTTTCCTTGAAGTTATTATTGTCATTATTTAAATTGTGCTTCTGATTATGTTAGCTTTACTCTGCATAAGTATATACCCGTCTTCAATTTTAAAAAAAAATCTGTTTCTGCCCCACTCCCCTTTGTTATTTTTTACAGCACAATGATATTTTGTCATCTACATATATCATGGTTTGTTCTGTCATTCCAGAATGGATGGGCACCTGCTTTGTTTCCTATTCTTTAGTACAACAAAAAGTATTGCTATAAATCTTATTGTACATACTACAATATCCCCTCTGTCTCTGGGTTAAGTTTCCATTAGGGATAGTGTTGGATTAAGAGGCATGCACAGTTTAATGACTTTTGGGTCATAGTTTCAAATTGCTTTTCAGAATGTTTAGACCAATTCACAGTTCCACCAGTAGTGCATGAGTGTACTTATCATATAACCACTTATCTCTCCAATAATTGCTATTTTCATCTTTAATGGGTATGAGGCAGAACCTCAAAGTTGATTAAATTTTCAATTGCGTGATTATTAATGATTCATAGTTCAATATTAGTGAGCATTTTCATATATTTTTGAAAGTTTACCTTTGAAAACTGCTTGTTTATATCCTTTGACCACTTATCTATTGCAGATACATTTGTAAGAATTTCCCATGCATCTATATACACATATATGCACATATATATGTATATTTGTGTGTATATACACAAATACACAAACACACACATTCACATACATACATATATCTATAGAAACATATGCTCTACTCCCAAATCTGTATTAGTCTAAGCAGGGACATATAATGAGTTCATTATTATCAAAGAAATTTACTGTAAATATATTTCCCCCTTTAACTGTTTTTCTTAAAATTCTAAATGCATTAATTTTGATTATATAGAATATTTTCAATTTTATGTCATCAAAGTTGTACATTTTATCCTTTATATTCTCTCTCATTTAGTTAATAACTCTCCCTATTAAAAATCATAACTATTTCTCTCTCTTCTTGTCTACTTTTTCAAATAATAAGAGTGTTTATATTTAGATCACATACACATTTGTAAATTATTGTGGTATATGGCATAAGGTACTGGTTAAAAGTAATCTCTGGCAGATTGATTTTCATTTTCCAAGTAATTTTTGTCATTATAATGTTTTTAAAATGAACAAAATAAAAGACATGGGATTACAAAGTTAAACCAATTACAGTAAAATAGTTATATACACCCAAACACATGCCTACCTGCCTACTCCCCCCTCCCCTACCCTCCCCACACACATACACATTCATGATCTTTAAGGTAAGATTCCTTGGCTAACATATGTTAGATTTGTTAATTATCATCAACTACTTGAGGAGTTAGTGTGTGAAAGACAATTTTTGCTTATTCTGAATAGATGCAGGAGATGAAACTACGACCAAGGTGTGAAAGTTACAGAGAAAAAAGATTTAGGCTTTTTAAAATTTCTTTTTGGAGGAAGGGGGACAGTTAAAATATGACTTTATTTGTTTAGTCAACTTCCAGAAAGAAACTCTCTCTACCAATGGACAGCAACATCTATTCTGCTATGTATAGCACTAAAAAGGTGCCATAGCAGGGATGATGGGGGTGGAGGTAGGTTAAGTTTTCATTTAAAAAGAGTGAAATTGATTGGTAGGAATGTATAGGATTAAGACCTGATGTAGCTGATCCTATCTTCATTCTTTCCATTTGAAGGTCTTAGAAGCAAGCCTATGACATGCTAAATTCAATGACAAACAGGTTCTTTACTTAGAACTTTTCCCATTTTATAGCTTAAAAATTAGATATAGGGCTCATTTTCCATTTCCAAAGGCTAGCCTTATATTTATAGATTTCCAAAATAATGGACCCATTACCTGTCCCTGCCTAGACTAATGCAGCTTTTGGGATTAGAACATATGTTTTTAGTTTCCAATAGTCTATGTGCAACTTCTCAGAGAATAAAAACACATTTTGATGCTGAAAGGCTTTTTTCCCCATTTTTTAAAAGCCAAAGTGCAAATTTAACAATCCTTCAAAACAAGAAAAAGAAAAACCAAGAAGAAGTAACCTGTCCATGGTTAATCATATATGCTAGTGTATCCCAAATTAAAGCATGCTTTGCTTTTCATCTTGAAGTCCATCGGTTTTATTTTTATGTTTCTATGGTAAATCAGCCTTTGTAAGTGGGAGAAAATTACAAAGTAATGCCTCTCCTGATGATCACTTGTACATTAATGCCCACACAAAATGCATACCTCCTGGGCTTCAAATCACACACAAGGAAGAAGCTAGAATACTGTCTGAGGATGTATGAAAAACAAAAATGTTAGCATCCCGTCCTACTCACTGGATCATTAGGGATTTGAGTTTATCATCATCTTTTCTGGCAGGTAAAAGGCTACTGAGTATTAATATTAAGGATAGTGGCCTGAAATATATTGTTTGATATGAAGTAGGTTGTGTATACTTTATTAATTTTTTCATATCTAATATGGGAGGGATTGAATGGTAGTATAGTGGAGTGAATAGAGGAGCTGGCTTTGGAATCAGAAGGACCTAGGATCAAGGCTTGCCACCATTATATTCTAGTTATATGACTATGGAGAAATTATTTAAGCTCTCAGTGCTTGAGACCAGTCTCTAAAACTATAGTTAGAGATGAGTTGCAGATCTACATGGATGGATGTGGGTTGTAAAGACAGAGTTCTTCTATGTTGATAAAATAATAAGTCTAGAATTTACAAATATAATAAAACAAAAATCTCATCTCTGTCATGCTTAGAGGTACACCTTTTTTTTTTTTTCTGGCATGTGGTGTCAAGATGACTCCATACTGGTTTTGATCTGAACCCTTCTAATAGAAATGAGATCTTTGGAATGATTGTGTTAAATCCAGATAGGACATGACTTGAAGCCATGAATTTGGCAATGAACTATGGGAATTAGGTACAGAAGGTTAGAGATGAGAGGTTTGAGGTTAGAAATGCTCTAGTCTGGTAAAGAATTGCAGATTGATGGGATGTCCACCTATTGGGGAATGGCTGAGCAAGTTGTGGTATATGAATGTATTGGGATACTATTGTGCTGTAAGAAAAGATGATCAAGCAGATTTTGATAAAACCTGGAAAGACCTCCATGAACTGATGCTGAGTGAAGTGAGCAGAATTAAGAGAACATTGTACACAGCAACAACAACATTGTGTGATGATCAACTGTATTAGACTTAGCTCTTCTCAACAACACAATGATCCAAGACAATTCCAAAAGACTCATGATGGAAAATGCTCTCCACATCCAGAAAAAAAAAGCATGCTATTTTCACCTTTTTTGTTTCTTTTTTCCCTTTTGTTATGATTCTTCTCTCATAACATGACTAATGTGGAAATATGTTTAACATGACTGTAATGTATGCCGTATCAGATTGATTGTTGGCTTCAGGAGTGGGGAGGGAAGGAAAGGATGGAGGGAGAAAAAATTGGAGCCTAAAATCTTACAAAAATGAATGTTGAAAACTATCCTTACATGTAATTGGAAAAAAATAAAATACTATCAAAAAAAGAAATAATCTAGTCCAAGAACTTAAATTTATAGATTAAAATAAAAAAAACAAGACTGAAGATCAGATAGGGCTAGTGTTGTGCCTAAGGTCACACAGCTAATAAACAAGAGAGCTGGAATTCAAATCCAGTTCCTCTGACTCCTTTTAATAAAATACTCTTTAAAAAAAAAAAGACTCTTTC
This sequence comes from Dromiciops gliroides, assembly GCF_019393635.1. Lineage (NCBI taxonomy): Eukaryota > Metazoa > Chordata > Mammalia > Microbiotheria > Microbiotheriidae > Dromiciops > Dromiciops gliroides. Next base: position 266,791,425 of record NC_057865.1, read on the forward strand.
CTATCCCTTATTATAGCCTACCAGGCAGCTGAATCTGTTATGTGGTTAATTCAACATATAATGTGTCTCCAGGGTAAGAAAGAGAATATCTGGGTTGAGAAACTTTGACTTTATCCTCTACTTTTAAATCTGTGATAGCCAAATCCCAGGAAAGACTTAGGACATTGAGTTAGGACTCAAGATGGAAAATCCTTTCCATATCCAGAAAAAAGAACTATGGAATTTGAATGCTGATTGAACCATACTGTTTCTACTTTTTTGCTTTTTTGTTTTTTAAGGTTTTTCTTTTGTTCTATTCTTTTTTCACAACATGATTAATGAAGAAATATGTTTAATGTAATTTTACATATATAATCTATATCAGATTGCTTGCCATCTTGGGAAGGGGGGAGGGAAGGAAGTAAGGAAGGGAGAAAAAATTCTAACTCAAAACCTATTGATGTATTCTTCCCTGTACCATGTATCTGGATCCTGAGGAAAATGAACTCAAAGTGGTTACCATAAAATATTTCCCCACCCAACCCTGGAAGTGTACTTCTTTGCACAAGGAGTTCTTTTCTCCCTCTGAGAAGTCTCCATCAAGTTCAGTTCTGAATATGCCTCTGCATTTCTGGATCAATTAGAATTTCAGTTGGGTCAAACAGGTTGCTCCTCAGGGCAGGCATTTCCCCAGACAAGTACATTTCTGCTCTTGGATTTGGTTGCTGGCAGGACATTGGATAGTACTTCAGAAAATTTGAAGCCTACAAGGTCTTAACCTCATCAATTTCACTTCAGATGCTCATTTACCTAAGATCAGGAAAGAATAAACACAACAAAGAGGAAAAAAAACAAGGAATAGCAGAGGTGTCATGTGTTCACAGATACATGGTGACCATGTAGAAGAAAGGACAAAATGCCCTTCCCCAAACCAGTAGACCATAGCAATTCTTGACCCACTCATCACCAAGGAAGATAGAATTAATCATTTGGACCTTTGATATGCACATTCACTTCTGGATCAGCAGTCATTTAGAAAGCTTTTTGTTACTATACAATAAATCAACAGGAAAAGGTCAGAAGAAACATCTGCTTGCTCTGAAACAAGTAGAGAAAAGCTTCTTCTATCACACGTCTAGGAAGAAGGTACTGCAAAATTCCATGTTGATTGACAGCAAGTGAAACATATTGCCCAAGGTAAGGAATAGACCCTCATATGAAAGGTAAATGTGATAAAAGCAAAGGAACTATCCAAATACTACGAAAAGAATTGAGGAGGAGGAAATCATCTGAGGTGGATGGTACAGAGGGCATCAGCGAGGACTCCATGGAGTTAATAGGAGCTAATCTGAGCCTTCAAATAAGAAAATTATTTCAAGTAAAGAGGAAGAAGCAGTGTATTCAAACGTGAGGTATGGCCTGGGGTGATACATCTAGTGAAGAAAGTGAAAAAGGAAATTGGTTCACAATCAGTCATCCAGTTAGAGGGAATGCAGATGGCACAACCATCAGTAAACTCAAGTTAACCTTGAAAATTAGGATGGTGTTAGATTATGAAGGGTATTATACTTAAGGCTAAGAAATCTCTTCTTTATATTATAGGTAACAGGGAGCTAGGATGGCATTTGAGTGAGTGAATAACATAATTAAATATGTTTAATGGCAAAGTTATTTGGTGGCTGTTTGAAAGATGCATGGGAGAGGGGGGAAATGGAAAAAAATAGGATGCTATTAGAGTAGCCAAGAAGGAAATTTAATGAGGTTCAGTACTAGAGTGATGGAAATGGGAGCTGGGAAGAGGGTCATGCTCATTCATTTAGTCAATGAATATTATTGAGAACCTTGAATGTGCAGGGCTGGATCCTATACAATCTCTAGTTAAAATAATTTGCTTAACATCTCCACTAAACATTTCTGACAATCTTTTCACCAATAATTTTTCATATTCTTTGTATTTTTGATCTGAAGTAGTTATATGAAATCTAGCCAGATGCTAACTACTATCTAGAAGTAAGAAAACTGCTTATGCTACAAAAAAATTGAGCCAACAATAAATATTATTTTTAAAATGAAACAAAAAGACACCCACACAAACATCCTGAAGAATAGATGTCACATTTAAGTGCTTATGACAATACTGGGGAAAATCAAAATGACAATCTCAAACTATCCATATTCTTTTGATCATGTGTGTCCATGCCCTTGTGAATAAGTCCCTAAGGCGATGTGCTGTAGTGGAGAGAATTCTGGGCTTAATAACTGAAGATGATTTCAATTCAGTTTTTTTCTATTTCCTAGCTTTGGGTGAGTGCCTTAAACTACCTTATCTATAAAAGTAGGATAGTATTATCTCCCCCTTATATATCTCATGGGTTTAAGTGACATATAGTATGTGAAAACACCTGGCAGGCTTTAAAGTAAAAGACAAATTAAGATTGTATTCACCATTGTGGAGGTGTTAACAGATTGACCTTTTTGTTCATAGGGTTTTGAGATTTAGAAGTGAAAAGAACTTTCAAGACCATATGGTAGAACGTCCTCAATTTACAGATGAAGAAATTGAGACCTATGGATATTAAGTGACTTACTCTGACAGGTAGCAAGTGACAGAGTCAAGATTTGAGTTGATTAATTTTTCAATGTAAAACATTTCCATATTAGTCATTTTGTTATAAGGAGACTCAAATAAAAGAAAAAGAAAGAAAGTGAAAATAGCATGCTCCAGTCTGTATTAAATCAATATCAGTTATTTCTCTGGAGGTGGATAGTATGCATCATCATTAGTTCTTTAAGACTGTCTTGGATCATTGTATTGCGTAGAATAGCTAAGTCATTCACAGTTCTTTGTTGAACAACATTGCTGCTACTATATACAATGTTCTTGTTCCATTCACTCCACTATACATCAGTTTATGTAAGGCTTTCCAGATTTTTCTGAAATAATTCTGCTTTTCATTGCTTATATCACCATAATACTCCATTTCTATCATATACCACAGCTTGTTTAGCCATTCCCAATTGATGGGTATCCCTTTGATTTTCTTTAGCCAAAAAGAGCCACTATAAATATTTTTGTAGAAATACCCCCCCACACACACACACACCTCCTTCTTTTTTTGGATGTCTCAAAGAGCTCATAATCTAATGGGGGAGAGAACAAGTAAACAAATACGAACAAATGAACTATATGAGAATAAATAGGAAATAATTAAAGAAAGGAAGATACCAACAGTTAGGACTTAAAGGAAGACAGAGATGAGGAGGGAGTGCATTCCAGGCATGGGGGACAGCCAGTGAATATAGCTGGATTCAGGAGACAGAGTGTCATTGTTCAAGAGGAGGCCAGTGTCATTATATCAAAGACTTTGTGGGTGGGTATGAGGTGTAAGAAAACTTGAAAGATAGGAAGAAGCTATGTTATTAAGGACATTGTACATGATCCTAAAGGTGATAAGAAACTACTGAGGAAGGAAGTTGAGGCCCAGAGAATTAATATGCTCACGTAGCTAATAAATAGCCAACCTGGAATTTTAATCTCTCTCCTCTGATGGAAAATCCAGACATCTTTGATCTTCTGCTATACTAACGATTAATACTAATAAATAGCAATAGCTATAAGTATACATAACTGTATATATGATATATAACTATTTATAACTACAACTACAACAGGTACCATTACAACCACAACTACAATCTCTCTCTCTCTCTCTCTCTCTCTCTCTCTCTCTCTCTCTCTCTCTCTCTTTCTCTCTTTCTCTCTCTCTCACTCTCTCAACAATTATTTAACTTAGGTTTGCAAAGCACTTTATATATGTTAATTACTTTGATCCTCACAATAGATCTGGGAGGCAAAGATCTTCAGGGTTTCTGGCCAAAACAGAAACAATTGTTATTTTACACTCACTCTGAGCCACTATTGTTGTCTGTTCTTCTTCTTCTTTTTGTTGTTGTTGATGTTGTTTGTTTTTTGGTGAGGTAATTGGGGTTAAGTGACTTGCCCTGGGTCACACAGCTAATAAGTGTCAAGTGTCTGAGGCCGCATTTGAACTCAGGTCCTCCTGAATCCAGGGCTGGTGCTCTATCCACTAATCAACCTAGCTGCCCCTGTCCTTCCTTCTTGAAGAGGACCATGCTATCAGGAGGTGATATCATTACTTACAGAGTATTGGATTTAAGTGAGACAGGGCTATACGAAGTCACCAACCTCATTCTCTCCTCCAGAGCCATCTGGGTCCAATGGGAAAATATGCATCAGGATGACTGGAGATGGCCCCAATGTTTAAAGCAATTGGGATTAAATAACTTGTCTAGGGTCACATAGCTAGTAAGTGGCTGAGGCAAAATTTGAACTCGAGTCCTCCCAATTTCAGAGCCTGTGCTCTATCCATGGTGTCATCTAGCTGGCCCATGGTTTCCTATATGGATGGAGGGAAAGAAGGAGGAAGGAATGGAGGGGAGGGGAAGGGAGGAGAGGGGAGAGGAGGCAGGAAAGGGCTATACTGCCCAAATGGAGCTTATTAGTTGGCTCCCCAGTGGGACAACTCACAGAACAACAGCAACATATATAGGTACATATATAATGAATAGATATGGTATTATCTTTTTAATATGGGAAACTTTTTTGAAAGTATTAAAAATCAGTAAAAGGAACATTGGTTTAAAATTATCATCTTTTTTTTCCCCCTGGCATCTTCAGCACATGGTGTCTGCCAGAGTTTGAATTACAGAGATTAAAAGTCAGGACCAAAATTAGAAATTCAATGGGGATGCAGGTGTGAGGTGTGGGGATGGGGACCTGGACATCAGGAGAGAAAATCCAAACCTGTGACATTGAAAATGTTCACCAAGGGGACAGAAGAAAGATTTGAAAGAAGCCCAAGCAATTTCCTGGAATGTCTGCAGAATGACTAAATCATCAGAGTGACAAAAACTCAGTTTATTCACTCTCTGAAAAAAGATAATTTTCAGCAATGAAACAAGTAAGAAAATAATCCTGAGATTGGAAGGTCAAACAGAGATGCCTTGTTAGTTCTGCTAATTCACTGGGGGATAATTATCGAAAGTTGCCAGAGGCTAGGTGAAATCCAGCATTTTCATGCATTATTTTCCTTCAGACAGCAGGACTGCTGAGGAAATATTGCTACCTATAGGCTGGGCCCTGGTAATTGTAATTGTTATCAACTTCTGCAAATGCTATTTCTATGACAGGATTGCATGTTACACTTCTCTGTGTCTTCCCACATAGCTTCTACCGAGAGCCTTGAACATAATGTAGAAAGAATTGGGACCAAGATATGTAAGTTACAGGAACTCACAATTCAATTCAAAATAAAGAACAACCTAGACACCTAGGCAGTTAAGTTGCATTGTAGATAAAGCCCTGCTTCTGGAATCAGGAAGACCTGAGTTCAGAGCCAGCCTCACACTCTTTCTTGCTGCGTGACCCTGGGCAAGTCACTTACCCTGTGTCTGCCTCAGTTTCCTCATTGTAAAACTGGGATAATAATAGCATTCACATCTTAGGGTTGTTGTGAGGATCAAATGAGATAATATTTCTAAAGTGCTTAAGCAAACCTTAAAGTGATATGTAAATGTGAGCTATTAATGTTATTATTGTTATTGTTGTTGTTATTGTTGTAAAAATGAAATCTGTTTGCTTATCAGGTATCAAGTTTTCTGCTTGGAAATATTCAAGCAGAGGCTGAGCAATTCATGATCGTGGAGACTCAATAAAAGATTTATGGGTTGAGTAATGGGAGAATTAGGTGCATATTTCTATTTTGGCTTAGACAAAGCTGTGGAAAAGTTCCCCTTTACTATATGCTAAGTGCTCCGTTAAGAGGGGTGTGGGAGTTAGAGTGTGGGATGGTTTACTTGTTTTCCTTAAATTACATGGAAACTTTATTGGCTCAGGGTATTTATGTAGCTTTCTGGTCATGTGAATACAAATGAGCCACAAGGAACTCCAATCTGGCTGCAAGGGGTCAGACCAACAGACCAATATCATGATCAATGATTTATAACTAATACCCAGAAGTTGGCCTCCATTAAATTCTGTCGCAAAAATTTCTAAATGTCTAAGAAAATTTCTAATTTAAGAAGAAAAGAAATAGCAGTCTTCAAGCCGTGGAAAATAGATTCATTTAGAAAGAGTACCAGTCTTGTAATAATTCCAGTCAATCAGGTGTAGGACCTTAAAGACCCCGAGTTTGGGGCTCAACAAGATTTTATAATCCTACAGGGCTGAAATGCTTATATACCATACTAATTTTAGACAAACTCCTCTCAATTTACAGCACATAGGTTGATCATCCAGACTTGTTAATCAACTTGCTTGCTATTTAGATTTTCTAGCCAACTTGTTAGCCATAGGTTTATCATAATCTGCCTCTATCTGACTTGCTAGCCACTTGGATTATCACAATTTGCCAATTGGAATTGCTGAACACCTAATACTGTGAGGAAAGGATGATGGCTAGAAGCTACAGATGATGGCTAGAGATGATTTCTAGCAAGACTTGATGATCATATGGCATTGCTAATTAAATGGCATTGGAATTAGCTTTACCGGTATCTGTTTTACCTAATCCATTATTATTGACTTAATCTACTAATAAAACAAAATATCTAGATATAGCAAATCACAATTTCAGTTGATATACTAATTATTAGCATAGTTAAGTCACTTATAACTAAGGGATGGGGAAAATCTCACTCACAATTCTTGATGAATATTTTTTTCACTTGTCATTCCTCTGCAATGAATAAGCATACATCCTTTTAATAACAGTTAGATAAACTATTGAATGTCTTGTTTAATTCTTATCTAGAAAGTGAACTAGTAGATAAGCCTGGTAAGCACAGGTATACTTCTTGGGAGAACCTCTAATTGCAATGGCAAATCTATTGGGGGTCTGAACTTTTGGAATAATTTTGCCCTTGATCATAATATTCATGGAGGTGGACAGCTACCAAATAATAAAGATTTTACCTTAGAAAAAGAGATTTAACACCTATGAGGTGTTGTTGTAGGGGCAGTTGAATGTCATAATGAATAGAGTGCTGGCCCAAATTTAGTAAGATACATTTTTGCGAGTTCAAATCTGGTCTCAGACACTTACTGGCTATGTGACCCTGGGCAGGTCGCTTCATCTTGTTTGTCAAAATTAACTCATATGAAAAATGAGCTGGAAAAGAAAGTGGCAGACCACTGTTGTAGCTTTGCCAAGAAACCCCAAATGGGGTCACAAAGAGTTGAACATAACCGAAATGACTGAACAACAAATATAAAGAAATTCTTGGAGGCTGATGGCTCCCGAATAATCTAATGATTTGACATTAGAAAAAGAGATTTAATGCACATGAAAAATAATTTCTAAGTAGCAAGAAAAATGAAATAATTAAGATTTTTAATTTAAATGATGGGGAAATATATGCAGCAAATGTGTTGGATAAAAACACCATTTAAAAACTAATACAAATATTCAAAGGCAACATCTGGCCCCTTTGGCATGTAAGGTAAGAATTTACAATTTACTAATGAGCAAACATCTATTATTAGTAAATCACTTTAAAATTCAACCAAAAAAATCATTGATACTTAAATTAAAACAACTTTAAAGTACCACTCCATATAGGTCAAAAATAAGTAAATGGAACAAATCGAGGGTGAAGAAATGGTTTTCCTCATACATTGTTGGTTAGAAGGTGAAAAAGTCAAAATGGAGATAAGCTAATGTTGAATCATAGAATCATAGAAAAAAAAGTTTTGTTTCACTGGCCTGCCAGAAGAGAGTGGAGTTACACTTCTTTTCTGAGTATTATATAGAAGACAGAACCATTAATTCCTTAGTTCAGTCAGATGGGAAAAAGAACAAGATTAAGAGAACAGAAAGTCTGGTCAATGCAGTGATCAAACATGACCTCAGAAGATTAATATTGAAGCATATCTCAAACACCCCGAAAGACTAGGGGTTGGGAATGATAATGTACTCTAGTTACATAATAAGATGTATTTTCAACAAAGGCAAAAGTGGTCATTTATTTTGCTTGATTATACTTAACAAGCATGGGCATATATTTATAAATGATAGGAATCCCTACTTCTGGTCAAGTGAAGTCAGTTATTAGGGTTCAGACCTGCTCCTCAACTTCTTCCCTGAGGGTGACAGCGTATATTATTTTCTATCTTCCAACCACTAGAACCTGTAAAGGTCAATGAACAGATTGTACCTTTATCAAGGGAGGAGTCAGTTGCAACTGTGAATTTCAACTATAAAGTAAAACAGAGGCATTGTGGATGGAGAAGTAGTTTTGAAGGCAGGGAGACCCAGGTTCTTCTTTTCTCAGGAGAAGACTGTGTGACCTTGGGTAGATCTCTTAACTTCTAAATGTGCCATGCAATTGTAAACCTATAAAGTACAGGGGAGATGTAGCATGCATTGAGAGAGGAAATTTTATTTTTCATCTGGGATTTTCCTATACCAACAAAATCCTGGATTGAATTCCTATCCCTCACAAAAAAGACTCTGCCTCTTGAACCAATCCACATGGCTCATAGACCACCACCGTATTTAATCAAGGGGGTCCTGTTCAGTCATCGGAAAGCTACCTTTTCAATATGTCAACGATTAGGGGACATTCCTTCCAGCAGAGGTTCTTAGTCTTTTCTGTGCTTATATCATGGACTCCATTGGCATCCTGGTGATTATGGATCCCTTTCTTGGAGCAATGTTTATAAATGAATAAAATATGATATAGACAATTACAAAGGAAATCAATTATTTTGATACACAGTTATCCAAATATGCATGTGTGCATAGGTTCATGAACTCCAGGTGAAGAACCCCTGTTTTCCAAATGCCTTGTGAGAATGAGGTGATATAATTCTCAGTTTTTCTACATTAGGAATAACTGGTAGGTAACTTGTCAGTTGTTAAACAGGATATTGCTAAGAGATAGACGACTAACAAGATTCATAACAAATCTCTACAACTGAAACTTTCCCTCTCCTGACCATCACACCTCCCTTCCACTCAAACCCAATGTGTGTCCTCCTCTTGTTCCTTTGAGAAAAATAATCAGATTAACATTACCATTGCTTCTGAAAAAGATATATCAAATTACTGCCATACAACTCTGTTCCTTATCCCTGTGCCTCCCTAGATCAAAATATCCATCCTCCAGATCCACTTCCTAGTGCAATGGCTCAGTGGAGGCAACCCTTTTGCGCTCCAGACTGTTAAAATTTCATTGTGAGCATTTACACTTCTTAAATTGGTAAACATGTCAAATCAGAGCTTGGTTTATTGCTTCGTTGATTGTCTAGTCTTAAGAAAGTGATGGAGAAAATATTGCCATTGCAGATTAAACTTAAAAGTGTGCTGTATATTTTCAGAGCCAGTTAAACATTTACCAGTATACCCTTGCCAATTTGAATTGTCTTCTGTTAGAATGTAAGCTTCTTTTGTGTTTTCATTTCCAGTGATCACAATAGCACTTGAGACATCCCCAGTGCATAATAAATGCATTTTCATCCCTCCCTCCCTCCTTTCCTTCCTTCCTTCCTTCCTTCCTTCCTTCCTTCCTTCCTTCCTTCCTTCCTTCCTTCCTTCCTTCCTTCCTTCCTTCCTTCCTTCCTTCCTTCCTTCCTTCCTTCCTTCCTTCCTTCCTTCCTTCCTTTTCTTCCTAGGTTTCCTAGAGCATTTTATCTGTCTCTTTCACCCCCAATGACTCTACTTTTGATTAAACTTGTGTCCATGTTGTCTGCCTTCAGTAGAACATAAGCTATCCAAAAGTTAATAATAATGTTATTTTATCTATCTATCATCTATCTATTTGTTCATTTATTTATCCATTCATTCACATATTTATTTATTTGTTTGTTTGTTTTTGAATAATGTTAGTTTTAACTTTTTTTATCTCAAGAAACTAGTATTATGCTTTATGCCTAATAAGTATTTAATATGTGTTTGTCAGAGTTGAGTATAGTTTTTTTTTCCTTTTTTTTTTTTTTTTGCTGGGCAGTGTGGGTTAAGTGACTTGCCCAGGGTCACACAGCTAGTAAGTGTCAAGTGTTTGAGGCTGGATTTGAATTCAGGTACTCCTGAATCCAGGGCCAGTGCTTTATCCACTGTGCCAGCTAGCTGCTCCCCCCTTTTTCTTTTAGCTGTTTAACCTGGCTTTGTTTAGAGGCAAATTTTCACTGTTTTATTCACTCAGGGCTTGTTAATGTGAACACAGCATCTGTTCAAATCTAATTTCTTGCCTAGTGATTGCTTGCCAAATTTCACCTGTGATGTTATCGCTTTCCACCAGAATTGTAGGGAGGTCTTGTTTCCTCAGTTTGGGCTTCTGTTCCATATTGGTTAGATAAGCCAGCCTGGGATCCATTTACATGAAGAGTAAAACTTGCTTGAGATTATCCATTCACATAATAAGACACCCCTTAATTCCTACTAAAGGATTTCTAGCTGAAAGGTCAAGTGGAAAGGTCTATTTGTAATTTCCCTGATTATAGCTTTTGCTCCATGAAAAAGGAAAGCCTAACCTGGGAGGACTAGCAGTGAATCAAGGACAAAGAAAGCTGAATTCCCTAGGTGTAAGTAGAACTCTCCCAGTGGCTGAGTATATGTGTAGCAGTAACTTTGCCTTCAGTGAATCCTTCTTTTATTGAGTGTGAATCATACCAAGGCTGTTTTGAACCACTTCCCAAAAAGGGATAGAGACAACAAGAGTTTGCTCTATTCTCTACCTCCATTTGAGTATGAACACATGGCACCTTGCCTTAGTATTTCCAAGCCTCTAAGCCTAGGATTGGATTGCTTGTCTTTTGCTTTTTCTATGATCATCTTTGTTGAATGCACATCTATCTTGAAATCAAAATGTCCAGTATTAGGGAAAAAGAAAAACAAAATACTCTTGAGAATTTGAAGGTTCTGGAGGTCCTGGGTCCTGATTAGTAGAGTTACCCAATGAATAGAGCTAGCTCTCTTGCTTCCTGTTCTTTTCTACCTTGGTACTATTTTGCTTAGCACACTCATCAGCTCTCATGGATTTAATTATTATCTCTATGTAGATAATACACAGATTTCTATATACAACTTTGTATACAGTTTTTTCAACTTCATTTTTGATATTGAACTAAACATCCCAAAGTATCTCAAACTCAAAGTGTCCAAAACAAAACATCCCACCCAATGACTTGCCCCTCTTCCCAATTTTCCTATTTTTTTCAGTGCAATGAGGTTTAAGTGACTTGTCCAGGGTCACACAGCTAGTAAGTGTCAAGTATCTGAGGCTGGATTTGAACTTAGGTCCTCCTGAATCCAGGGCCAGTGCTTTATCCACTGTGCCACCTAGGTGCCCCCTTTCCTATTATTCTTGAGGGCACAATTATCCTCCCATTCACCCAGGCAATACAACCTCAGTGTCATCCTCAAGTCCTTTCTATTGTCAAATTTAGTGCCAATCTAGTGTCAGATTTAGTTGGTTCTACCTTTACAACATATCTCATAAAGTCTCCCTCTTTTCATTAATGAAGGTGCTACCTTACTACAGTCCCTTAAACTTGGATTATTATGCTTACTTTTTTGGTTGGTCTTCCTTCTCCCGCTTTCTCCTCACTCCACTGTAACTTCAATTTATTTGAAAAAATAGCTTTCCTAAAGCACAGAGCTTATTATACCATCTCCCTACTCAAAAAACTCCAGTGGCTTCTCCAAGATCCTGTATAAAATTATCTGCCATTTTAAAACTCTTCCTGACCCCTTCCTGCCTTTCCAGTCTTGAACTTTACTCCTCTTCTCGAAGCCCCAAATGCAGTTATATTGGACTACTTAGTATTCCTTGAACATGATTTTCCATCTCCTGACCCCATGCCTTTCTACTGACAATGTTCCATGTTTGTAATGTCTTGCTTCTTCAGTTCTACTTCTTCAATTCCTTGGATCCTTTCATTACTTAGCTCTTATCCCACCTTCTGCAGGAGGCCTTTCTTGCTTCTGCCTTCTTTATCTCCTCCCTTCCCCCCATCTGATAGCACCTTCCCTTGGAAATTTTTTTCCAACTATTCTGCATTAAAAATATGAGCTCTTTGAAGGAAGGGAGAGTGGTGGTTTTTGGTATTCCCAGGCATAGCATAGTGCCTGGAATGCTTATTAATTAGCTGAGTGACTGACAGACTAGCTAGTGGTAAGTGAACTTTCTTCATTGAAGAAGATGCCCATTGATAAAAGGATTGACTCAAACATGGACATTTTAGCACATAGAACATTACTGAGAGTTGTTTGGACAGTGCAGATCCAATGCAAAAAGTAAAACGCCTATTGAATAATCTCTCAAACTAATGTGTGTTCTGATAAGGTTTAAGTACCAGCCTCCAAGCAGATTGTAACAGTAGTGATAAGTTGTTAACCAAAATAATGCTGGTTTTTTTCACCAGATATGAACTTGTGAGTGTTTTGTGCTTAGCATTCTTTTTTTCCAAAGTAATAAACATTTTTATTTATAGTTTTGGGTTCCAATTTTTATCCCTCCTTTTCTCCCTCCCTTACCTCCTTCCCGAGGTGGTAAGCAATCAGATGTGGGTTATACAAGCACGTTTATGTAAAACATGACCATATTAGTCATTTTGCATAAGAAAACTAAAATAAAAGAAAAAAAAAGAAAGTGAAAAACAGAGTTCTTCAGTCTGTGTTCCATCAATATCAGTTCTTTATTTGTAGATGGCTAGTTTGTCCCATCAATAGTCCTTTGGGATTATCTTGGATCATTGTATTGTTGAGAATAGTTAAGTCCTTCACAGTTCTTCATCCAACAATATTTCTGTCTCTGTGTAGAACATTCTCTTGGTTCTGCTCACTTCACTATACATGAGGTCATACAAGTCTTTCCAGGCCTTTCTGAAATCATCCTGTTTGTCATTTCTTATAGAACAATAGTATTCCACCAAAATTATATATGACAGCCTGTTTAGCTATTCTCCAATTGATGGACATTCTTTTGATTTCCAATTCGTAGCCAGCACAAAAAGCTGTTATAAATATTTTTGTACAAATAGTTTTTTTCCCCCTCTTCTTGAGGATGTCTTTGGGATATAAACCTGGCAGTGGTATTGCTGGATCAAAGTGTATGCACAGTTCTATAACCCTTTGGACATAGTTCCAAATTGTTTAGCATTCTTTTTGCATGTAGGGAATAAATAACTTCCCCATACCTGATTCATATTGTGCTTTGATTAGTTTTGCAATGCTTTCTTCTGAGAAAAACTCAACATTAGTCAAAACTAATCTAGAAGTAATTTTTTCCTTAAGGAACTATGGATAAAGAGCATAAGAAAGGGGGGCCTAAACCTTCTTATGAAAGGCTAAGCTATCACAGGTCAAAACTAATTTCAAAGTATATACCAAAGTCCAGAATAGGGAGTGGAAAGAGTACCTAAGCCCCAGTGAGCCCTTCCGTTGTGTTGTAGTGGATAGAGCACTGTCCCTGGAGTCAGGAGGACCTGAGTTCAAATCCAGTCTCAGACACTTGACACTTACAATTGTGTGACCCTTGACAAGTCACTTAACGCCAATTGTAACACCAAAAAAATTACATTCAAAATTCCAAAAGGTTGATTTTTTTTCTGGCATGTCTGGGTTTTAAGATTTTTTTTCCCTAAAATTCAAGTTAATCCAAACATAGGTCTATCAATCATGCCATGAATCCAATAATGAAAAGATGAAGAAGGAACTGACCAGAAAAAATTTGCTTGTGATGGAGATGGGTGGAAGAAGAAAAAAGGACATATTATCAAAAATTTAGAGGCAGGGAAGAAACTTTATATATTATCCAGTCTACCTCATTTAATAGATGCAGAAAGTGAAGCCTATATGGGTTAATTAACTCATTTAAGGTCTCATAGCTAGTAAGTAGCAGGAGCAGGATTTGAATTCAATTCCTCCAATTCCAAATGTAGTGGTCTATTTCCACGTTACCATCTCTTCCCTAAGGTGTTGCAGATAGAGTAGTGGACAAAGATTGGCTTGCTCATATTAGTTGCTTGAAATCTACTTGCTATATACAAACTAATTTGATTGTGTCCCTATCTGAGAACCATTATATAATTTCTTATTTGGATAAAACCTCCTGGGAAAGTAATGATCTAATAAAATAACACTCATAGTTGTTACCCAGATGTTTCTTGAAGATCTTTACCAAAGGGTGAACTAGTGCTTTCCTGAAGAAGCCCAATTCATTTTTGTTTTCCTCTGATTATTAGGAATTTCATCTTTGTGTTGAGCAAAAATTTTCCCCACTGCGACTTCAAGTCATTAATCCTACTTGTGTCCTCCAATTTTAGGCAGAAAATTTCTAATGTCCCATCTACCCTGGACAGTTGTGCATAGGTCTTTTATTTTTATGTGTGAAAGGCAATTGGGGTTAAGTGACTTGCCCAGGGTCACACAGCTAGTATGTGTCAAGTGTCTGAGGCCGGATTTGAACTCAGGTCCTCCTGACTCCAGGGCTGATGCTCTATCCACTGTGCCACCTAGCAGTACCATGTGTGTAAAGCTCTTAAAACAGTAATCATGCTCTTTAGGTTTTCTCTTCCCTGGGCTATAAATCTCCATTCCCTCCAGCTGGCATAGATTCCATGGCATGGATTAAGGTCATCTCACCATCCTCACCAACCTCTTCTGACTGTGTTCTAGACTGAAATTTTGACTATCTATGATTAGCCAAGTACTCTGAGTAGAAAACCTTTAGTTTAAAGAATTCTATTTACACCCATATGGAATTCCTCTATTGGCCTTTCAGGCAGGAAATTCTAACTTGCTACTGGTGTTTTTCCCCCCTAGAAATTAACTGTTTCTATTGACAATTGTAAGTGTGAGTTGATGATGAAAAGTGGAATACAACACCAAATACTTTAACTGAGGCATTCTTATGAACTTTTAGAGTCATGGACACCTTTGGCAGACTAGTGAAGCCTTTGGAACCCCTATAAGAATAACATTTTAGATATACACAGTAAAGCAATAGGATCATCAAGAAAGCCAATTATAATGAAATACAGTAATACAGTTATCTACCTATTTTTCTCTCTCTTTCTCTTTCTCCTTCCCACAATCTACCAAAATAATTTTGTTGTACATAAGTACATGCATACATGTATGCAAGTATGTATATATGCATATAATGTGTGTATGGTCTAAGCATGCATACACATACATGGCACATAATACATGTCTACATATAAACATATATGTAGACGTGTACACACATTAATACATTCATTCAAGGGTTCCAGATTGCTGTTTCCTGCAAACATGAACTTTAAGAAGTCTTTTAATAGTGAATTTATCAGTTTTCCAATAGAGGAAATAATCCAATATTGAGAATATTCAGTTAATTGCTGAACTGTCAATATTCTGAGATAGAGAATGATATATAATTCCCTGCTTCAGTTTTACCCCAAAGTATCTGTATATGGCTTCCTTTGAAAGGATTATTTAAACATTTTAGATAATTAAGCACATTTACTACAATGTAGCCAAAACTACTTAATATTTCATTATAAAATATTAATGCATTATGATAAGATATAGCTTTCCTTTGTAGAAGAAAATTGTGTAGTTTTGAATAGCTTTCAAGCATAAAAATGGTTTAACATATGGGAAGACTGAGTTAAAAGTACATTAAAATGTATCATCAGAATATTTTATTTCAGAAACAAACACAAAACTTGCCAACTTTTTAATTGCAAATATGATGATTACAGAGGTGGAGCCAAGATGGTAGAATACAGACAGCAACCTAGCTGAACTCTCCCAACATTTCCCTCCAAACAAATTTAAAATAACACCTTAAATCAAATTGAGAGAAGTAGAGCTGACAACACATTTTTTACCTTACGACAACTTAGGAGGTCAACAGGAGATGTCTGTGACACTAGGGTGAGCTTCAAGGGCAGCAGTGCTACTAGTGGCAAGTCTTGGAGGCAGCCATGGTAGCAGTAGCAGCTTTAGGAGCTTTCTGTCCAAATATGGTAAGGGGAATGGGACAAGATGTCAGAAAGAGGTCTCTGGGGTCACTTTGCTGGCACTGGGTGCAGCTGGTACTGAGAGGCAACTCTATTGACCATAACAGTTCCGGGTCACAGTTCCAGGGTGAGAGGAGTATTTGTGATTGGTCACAGTGGAACAGGGGGGCTGGTCACAGTTTCAGGACCAAGAAGAATACTAATGCTTCTAGATGCAGGAAAGTAGCAGACTTCCTGGGAAAAGAGCAGAACACAGACCAGGAGAACAGTGATCACCCCTCTGCCCAGATCACATCACTTTGGATGCATCAAAAACTTGAAGCTCACCCCACCCTCCCCATTAGCTCAGAAAACAGCAGGTCAAAGAAGCCTAAAGCTTGGGACAATGCTTCATACACCAAAGTGAGCAGAGACCAACTTTAACATAAATTTCAAAGTCAAGAAATAGGCTCAACAAAACAAACAAACAGAAACAACAAACAAACAAAAACCTTGATCATAAAAATTTACTATGGTGCCTGGGAAGACCAAAACATAAACTCAGAAGAAGATAACAATGTGCAAACAGCAAAAACAAAGCCTCAAACAAAAATATTCATTGAACTCAAGTCCAATAAGAATTCCTGGAAGAATTAAAGAGCTAAGGAAGAAAAATCTTGGAAAGAGAAATAAGAAGAATGTAAGAACATTATGAAAAGAGGTGCACAAGGAAGAGCTTTTACAATGGAGAAAATGGGTGGTGGTGGTAATAGTAAATGCTTGAATCTCTTATCAGAATTGGTTCAATGAGGGAAGATTATACACACACACACACACACACACACACACACACACACACCCCACACAAACACACACACACACACACATGCAAACTCAGGTGTCCATAGAAATCTATTTTACCCAATAGGAAAATAGGATAGGGAAGGCATAAGAGAAAGAGTGGGGGAGATGATAAAAGCGAGCATAAATTAAGGGAGGCAGTGGTTAGAAGCAAAATAAATGTTTCAGGAAGTACAGGTTAAAAAGAAAGAACAAGAAATAGAAGAAAATGGGATGGAGGGAAATATACAGTTAATAATTATAACTGAATATGAACGGAATGAGCTCATTCATAAGACAGAAACAGATAGAAAAATGGATTAGAAATTGAACATTATGTTGTTTATAAGAGATACACTTGAAACAGAAAGACACATAGAGAGTTAAAATAAAGGGCTGGAACAGCATCTATTATGTTTCAGCAGAAGTAAAAAAGGCAGGGGAAGCAATCACAATCTCAGACAGGGCAAGAGCAAAAATAAACCTAATTAAAAAAATTAGGGAAACTAAATTTTGTTTAAAAGTACCATAGAAAATGAAATAATATCAAACAATTGTTTAGCAAGTTTCTTTGATAAAGGCCTCTTTCTCAAATATATAGGCAAATGTGTCAAATTTATAAAAATAAGAAGCATTCTCCAGTTGATAAATGGTACAAAGATATAAACAGAAAGTTTCAATAGAAACCAAAGCTATTTAGAGTTGTAATGACTGGAATGACGCCACCTGCTGGAGAGGTACTGTAGGAAAGCTCCGCCATGAGGAGAAGATGTCTGAGGGCAAGCCATGCGGTCAGGTCCTTGGTGTCAGGAAGCGACGTTTGCTCATAGGTACTGTCTATAAAAACTACCAGCCAATCAACTTGAAGAGTCTCCCATTTCTGGGAGGAGAACGTGAAGTAGGAAGCGGATACTGGGGGAGGGATTCTTCCTCTTTTTGTTCCTGACCTCGCCATGGCAGGTCAAATGATGGGGTCTCTTAGAAATAGTTAGTTTTTTACCTTTCTCTCTGATCCTAATGCTCTTTAATAAATACTTAAACACTTAAATACTATTGCTAAAGCTTATAATTTATTGGCAACCACTCATTAGTTTTTAGATAGTATAGCTAGGATTTAGCCCTCTACATAGTTATATGAAAATGCTCTAAATCACTATTGATTAATGAAAAACAAATTAAAACAACTTTGAGGCACTACTTCATATTTATCAGAAATCACAAATGCTGGAGGGGATGAGGAAAAATAGCTACACTAATATACTCTTAGTGGAGTTGTGGACTGGTCCAACCATGCTGAATAAGAATTTGGAACTATGTCCAAATGACTATAAAACTGTGCATACCATTTGACCTAGCAATACCACTACTAGGTTGGTAGCCCAAAGAGATCAAAGGAAAAGGAAAAGGACATGTATAACCGAAAATATTTGTAGCACCTCTTTTTGTGATGGCAAAGAATTGAAAATAGAGGGGATGCTCATCAATTGAGGAATAACTAGACAAGTTGTGGTATGTGATTGTGATGGAATACTGTCATGATACAAGAATTGATCAGGGTGTTGTTTCAGAAAACACACAAACAAGCAAAGAACCAGCATGCAAAATGAAGCTGAACTTTTTCAAAGTGAAGTAAGAAGAATTGGAAGATCATGGTGCACAAGTAACAGCAATGATCAACTGTGAAAAACTTGGGCTACTCTGATTAAAACAATGATCCAAGATGATTCCAAAGGATTCATCATGAAAAACTGCAATCTACCTCTGGAGAGTGAACTGACGAACTCTGAGTGCAAAATGAAGGATACTTCTCTCACTTTTTTTGCTTTTTTGTGTTATGGCTAATAATAAAATCCATTTTACATATTTACACATGTATAATTAATTAATATCCTTTTGCTTGACTTCACACTTGGTAGAAGAGGGGTAGGACGTTGAAATTAAAAATTTCAAAATAATAGAATGTTAATAAATAGATAATAAAATATTTTAGACCACTAAAACAGAAAAAAGAAAAGAAAACCCTGTTGTTAAGATTTAATTTTCATCTATATGAGCTCAGGCCTGCTTTTCTTTGTTATACTCACAATTGCCCTGTGATCTAGCCAAGACATTTATAATTTTACAAATGAGGAAACAGCTTCCAAGAGGTTAAATTTCTTGCGCCATGTTTTCTGACAAGACTACAGGATATTGTATTAATAAAAGGTCTTAAAAATACTTGAGTGAAAGAAAGCACAGTATTTCAGTATAGAAAGCTATCCTTGAGTATCTATGACTTAGGTTCAAGTTCTAATTTAGCACATATAAACTACATGTGCTAGGTGATCCTAACCAAATTATTTAGCCTGTCAGTGTCCCAGCCGACTCTCTAAGAGTAAGGTACAGAACATATACTAATCTGCTATTTTTCTCCCTGGGAATTCTCTACACCGAAGAAATTACAGACCCAGTTCAAAGAAAAAAAGGAAGGAATAATCAAAACTAAATCTTTAATCTCACAAATCTGTCCTCAGACATTTAATGACCTGTGTGACCCTGGTCAGATTGCTTAATCTTTTTCTGCCTCAGTTTACTCTTCTATAAAAGAGGGATAATTATAGCACCTACCTCCCAGGGTGGCTGTGAGGATAAAATGAGATAATCATTAAGTGTTTGCAAGTGTTAAAACATTATATAGATGCTAGTTATTATTATCAATTAACAGAACTGGACTCCAAGCCTCCTAATTTTCATTTGAGTATCAGTTAATGTGAATCAGTGCTCCAAATCAGTTTACCAGTTTACTAACATATTTTTCTAAGCACTCACAATATTGACCTTCATCATGTGACCCAGTAAGTCAGACATACCAGAAACCATAATGTGCCCCAATATTTATTCTTTTTTTGTTTGTTTTCCCAATATTTATTCTGAGTACACAAGATAAAAACTCCAAGATGATCAACTTCATCTGGGGCCATTGCTGCTTTTCTTGACTTTTGTCTTGCCATCAGACTTCAATGACACTGGAAGAGAGAGTTATGCAACTCTGCCTCACTTAAATCCAATTCATGTGCTTGTCAAGATATCACCTGTGATGGCATTGCTCCTCTTCAAAAACAGTATGAACAAAGGGGTGGTTAGTGTTGTTTAATAGAGAGGGGAAAAAATTGATGCACAAAGAGAAGCCACCAAAAAAAGCAAGACAATTTAAGGGCTTGGGGACATAATGAACCAAGAGAGGTAAAGGCAGATATACTATATGAAAAAACATAAATCAGGATTCTTAAAAGAACCTTTGAGGATATAACAGTCTTATAAAACCATTGTGGCTTGAAGCTAGAAATCTTTCTTAAGGTAAACTGGAAAGCATAGCTCAGAATTTTAAATCTTGAGAGTGACACTGGCTTATGAAATTGAGGAACAAAGTTTCTAGCAGCACATAAAAGGGGCAAAGCAGTAGTAATGGGATATTATCCTTGTTCAGGTGCATTCCAGAGTGCATAAATTTCTAAAATAGATCGAGGGTTATAACATGTCTGATTCGTGTGAAGAATAATTTCCTTTTATGGACTCAACTTATGGAAAAGAAAGTAATATTGCCCAATTGTTTCCTTTCTCCTCTCCTCTCCTCTCCTCCCCTCCCCTCCCCTCCCCTCCCCTCTCTCCTCCCTTTCCCTTCCCTCCCACCTTTCTCTCTCTCTCTCTCTCTCTCTCTCTCTCTCTCTCTCTCTCTCTCTCTCTCTCTCATATTTCTATGGAAGCATCAAACCATAAACCAACAGTGGTAACTTCCTAGGATATGAGCAGGGGAATCAGTGACAATGAACATGAATTCAAAGAGTGGAGGGATACTCACATACACACACACACACACACACACACAGAACAAGTGATGCTTAATAGCAAACCACATGTACATGCAGAAAGAATGGTCATTCTGGAATTTTAAGGTGCAAAAATTTCCATCAATGCCTTAGGCTGAAAAGTTTACATATACAAATTGATAGGCAAACAAAAGTAGATTCTGCACATCCCTGCTCTTATTGGAAAGGTGGGTACCATTTGAAGCCAGAATATGGTATCCATTGGCAGATATGATACCCATGTCAGTTGGTTTTACTTAATTGTTTTTCTTTGTTGAAATTGAGGCTCCAATGGGGCTGAGTGGATAGTGGTGATTATTTTAGAAAAATGATAGTTATAAAACTGTGGAGCATCAATCAATCTGCTGGGTTGTACTCTTGTCAGTTGGTGTACATATCTGTTGATGATAGTGAGTCTAGTCCAGTGGATCCTACTTGACCCTTGAGAGATAAAAGGCTCCATGAATCCATATTTGCATAATATATAGCAAACATATATTTGAGACAGTGAAAAATATTATCCTGCTATTTTCCAAATATATTCAATTCAAGTTTTGCAAAAGCATTTATTAAGTGCTTTGTAAATGCAAAATGCTATTCAAGATATTCAATCATGTAAGTAGAACTGGAACTGTCTACTATTATTAACAAAATAAAAAAGTGATTTAAAATACTGCTACATTTATAGTAGTTTTTATATTATATATCTGGGTCGATTACAGTATTTGTTAATGGCTTATAATATGCCCAAGGTACTGTGCCAAATTCTGGGAATAGAAATACAAGAAACACATTTCCAGCACTCAAGTTGCTTGAGCTTGGATTTTTTTTTTTAAATCAAAGGAATCCACTTATCCGAGTGAATAGCAAAACAGAAATCAGAGAAAATCTATGTAGGAGAATATAGACTAAACAATACAGAGTGAAGGAGCTCTCCTATTGGAAGCAATCTGGGAGAGAGATGGTGGGGGGGGGGGAGGGAAAGAGGGAGAGGGGGAGAGAGAGAGAGAGAGAGAGAGAGAGAGAGAGAGAGAGAGAGAGAGAGAGAGTCAGTCAGTCAGTCAGTCAGTCAGAGAGTGCCAAGATCTCAGTTGTAATAGTGGGAAACAACACATAAAGGAATACTGGAAAGGGGGGTGGTAGTAATGGCAGGATGATGGAAAGAATGAAGGCATCACGGCTTAGAAATACTGGCTAGGAAGTGAAGAAGAGGACAGCTTTAAGGGAAGATGAGGTGGAAGTTCACCTCTCAGAGTCCAAATTCCCAGGAGCTGAGTCCAAGGTTATACTTGTGAGTGGAGTGAGAGAGATGAGAATGCAGACTAGGGCATAGACAGCATGGTTTGGAAATGTATTTTATTAATCAACATCTACTAATAGTGTGGGGTTCCACGATTTTTTTTTCATTAAAAATAGGTTTTCATACTTTAACAGACTGAGAACTACTACATTAGCCTTTAAGAACCAATGATAGGCAAACCCTTGTGCTGGTGATCTAATGTGATTTGTCTGCTTAATTTAAGATATTGGGGCAGCTAAGTGGCACAGTGGATAGAGCACTGGCCCTGTATTCAGAAGGACCTGAGTTCAAATCTGGCCTCAAATCTTTGACACTGACTAGCTGTGTGACCCTGGGCAAGTCACTTAACCCCAATTGCCTCACCAAAAAACAAACAAACAAACAAACAAATTAGGATTTTGATAAGGCATGTAAAATCATTGCAATTTTTCAAATTGCTCCCCCTTTTTTTTGGTGGGGCAATGAGGGTTAAATGACTTGTCCAGGGTCACACAGGTAATAAGTGTCAAGTGTCTGAGGCGGGATTTGAACTCAGGTCTTCCTGAATCCAGGGCTGGTGCTTTATCCACTGTGCCACCTAGCTGCCCCCCATTACACTTTTTTAGTGAAAATTTGTGCAATAATAAGAAATATATTCTATATCATTCTATTTATATTTTTCTACATCTTCTTTGAATTTGAGTCATCTGAGTGTCTCCCCCAAAATGCAGATTCCAGGGGTCTGCTGTGTTGGTTTCTATATGACTGTACACACCAGTCACGCACTAAGAATCTAGGGGGCACCTAGGTGGTGTAGTGGATAAAACACTGGCCCTGGATTCAGGAGGACCTGACTTCAAAGCCAGGCTCAGACACTTGACACTTACTAGCTGTTGACCCTGGGCAAGTCACTTAACCCTCATTGCTCCGAAAAAAAAAAAAAAAAAAGAAAAAGATCCTAAGAGACTGGATCAATCTCATCAGATTGATTAAGGAAGGAATAAAGAATGAATTGTAACCCCTGACAAAATATTTTTTTTACTAGAATTGTGATTTCTTTCATGTAGGGTGTTCCTCATTAGGAAACTAGAACTATTAATGCACTTCCAACATTGTTCTAAAACTTAGTCTTAGACTTGCCTGGGACACTAGGAGGTTAAGTTATTTGCCCAATGCAACAAAACTAGTTGGTGATGAAATCAACTCTTAACAACCAGGTCTTTCTGACTCCTAGTCAAGGGTACTATCTACCACAGCATAGTGCCTACATGTCCCAGCAATGGATAAATTCATTAAACACTTATTAAACTCTAACTCTATGATAAATGCTGGGCAAGTTATAAAGTTTAGATTTGAACTCTTCTTTTTTTTAGGGGGGGGTGAGGCAATGGGGGTTAAGTGACTTGCCCAGGGTCACACAGCTAGTAAGTGTTAAGTGTTTGAGGCCGGATTTGAACTCAGGTCCTCCTGACTCCAGGGCCGGTGCTCTATGCACTGCGCCACCTAGGTGCCCCAGATTTGAACTCTTCTAATGAGTATATTTTTTAGAATATTTCTAGTGTCAAACTAGAATGGCTAGTATAATAACCCTGGTCTCATACCTCTTTTTACTGACATTTTCACAATATGTGTCTTCTTATATTCATGGAGCTTATGGTCTAGTAGGACAATTAGATAAATAGAGTACTATGAAATAAATTAAGAATATCAAATAAATGCAATAGCAACAAAAAAATTATAATGTGAGATTCAAAGGCAGAACAAGTTTGTTAGTGGCTTGGAGGACAGGTAAGATTCTTTCTGGAGTAGGCAGTATTGCATAGAATTAGATTTTATCAACTGGGTGAGAATAAACTGTATGTGTGCATGGTAAGAGGGTGGGAAGACAGATGTTGAACATACAGGGACAAATTAAGACAAGGCACAAGGGCAGGAAAGCATGGAGGAGTCTATGAAAAATTAAAAGTAGTCTTATCTGGCTGAATTTCAAAGTTAATTCTCCATAAAGGTGATTAATGGAGTGAACCTGGATGTATAGACTCATGGCAGATTGTGAGGGCATTGAAGGCCAAACTAAGGAGTGTCAAACTTATAGGTTATAGCGAGTTGTCAAAGCATTTCCAACACAGAAGTGGTATGAGCCCATCTCTTTAAACTTGTGTCTACAAGTAATAATTACCAAAACATATACCTATACTAAAGCAAAATGGGAAAACATGTCATATTTAATTAATCTCAAATCCTAATTAGAAGCCTTAAGGATCATCATATGACAAGATAAGAAAGATCCATGCCTTGGAGGTAAAAGATCCCTAAGGTTTTTGTTTGCTTGTTTTTAAGTCAATCCCATTTGTCAGAACATTGATAATTAATTTCTAAAATACCAAGATGAGCACTATCTTAGCTTGGTGTCTGTAGATACATAGCTAATAGAATTAGGCATCAGACTTTGATTTTTGTTGATATAGGGGATTTCTGGATGAGGAAATTCCTTCTACTAATGCAGGTTGGCATCTCTCTGAAATTTACACCCTTACAGAGTTGCTGGGGGCATTGAGAGGTAAAGTGATTTGACCAGGTCACACAACCAATATGTATCAGAAGCAGGACTGTACAGAGCTTACTTGTTCTGAAGCTAGTTTTGTTTTTAATTATTCACAATACCACTATGTTTACATTGAATTGTCCCTTAAGAACCCAATACTCTATGGGAACATATCAAAGGTAATGGAAAAAAAGTCGTTTAGGCGAGAAAACACTCTACCTGGGACTTCATGTATTTATAAAGGCAGCATCCTGATTTAAAAAAAAAAATCTAGTGAAAAATCCATTTCCAACATCTATTCAAATTCCCCTTGATTTGTGTGTCTTCCAAAGAAACACAAAAATAAAATCATTTCTTGATATTCTAAATTTATCAAAATATGATTCCGAACCAAATAATCATCAAACCTGCTATGGGTACCTGTAACTTGAAAGCAGGATTTCTCCTTGTGGTCCTAATGGAATGGATGACTTTAAATGATCATTTAACCTTTCTTTTCCAGGTCATAATTTATTTCATATATTCGTTGCCAGGGTAAATATTTATGCAGAATCTGAGATTAAGACATAATGATTATTTCGTTGCTAAGGAATAGTTTTAAATCTAATAAGTTTATTCACTTTAACCTACTTTCCTGTATATGTGTGTGTGTGTGTATGTTTGTGTGTGTGTGTGTGTGTGTGTGTGTGTGTGTGTGTGTGTGTGTAAATGGCAGCCTATTGGCTCTTGTATATAGGGCACATCCCTATGCTGCTAATTTTCCCAATGACTCACTTTGTATCCTTAGGCAAATCATTTAAACTTCCTGTGACTCTGAACTTAGAATTGAAAATTTGAAACAGACATCACTGCATCATTCATCTCTCCTTGTCCTATAATTCCACTAAAAAGAAGCACCTACCATGTGCAATTTATGGTACTAGATACCAAAGAGGAGACAATGTTACCTATGGTGTCATCTCTGCCCCTATGTAGGATATAAAAAATAAAAATCACTGAGAACTGGAAAGGATCTCACATGCCATCTAGTCCAAATCGCTTATTTTACAAATAGGGAAACTGAGGCCTATAGAGTGAAAATGATTTAAGTGTCTTGAACAGTGTCAGTCAGTCAACAAGCATTTATTAAGTTCATTAAATGTCATACTGGTGCTAAATGTCAGAGGGAAGATTTGGACACAGATCCTTCAATTCAAAAGCCAGGGCCTTTTCCACTATACATCACTGGAGAGCAGGGGGACTATTTCATCATTGTCTTTGTATCTACAATGTCTAGCATAGGATTGGTGCTTAATAAATGCTTGTTGACTGATGCATCCAAATTGTCAGAGATCAATGCCTCCTACAATCCACGTTAATTATTGCAGCTAGCTGCAATGAATGTAATCCATTCATCACTAAGAGTTGTCCAAAATGACAGAGACTATTTGTTTACTATAATTGTGACAATTGCCAGAAGAGATGGCCAAGTATCTCGTAAAATAATATTACTTTTAATATCAGTTATATATAGGAATCAATTTCACAAGCTTCCTTATTTTCTTCTGCATTGGAGACCTTTTTTCAGTCATTTTCATGTTTAGTGGTAGAAAATGAAAACATCTTTATGGTTTTTTTTTCATATATTCTCATTTCATTTATTATGATTACATCAATATGGGTCTGCTTCAGTCATTTGAGTACTGTGACAATTTACGGCTTACAAGTTAAGAGAATCCAAAGTTAAATGAGTGTCTCTAGATGACCTAAGAAGGTTCTAAGTCTTGAGAAGAGAAAACTCAGGGGGGGACATCCATAGCTACTATTAGGTACTTGAAGGTTCTCATTAGAAAAATGGAATAGACTTATTCTAAGGACCAGGACCAGATGGAACTAAGAGACTCATTTAGGTTTGATGTTAGGAACAACTTCTTAATAATTATACCTACCCAAAAGGGAAATGGGCTTCCTTGGAAAGTTGTGGGCACTCTTTCAGTGGGCATGTGATAGGAAGAATGGTGTGTGTGTATATGTGTGTGTGTATGTATGTTGGAAAAGATGGACAGTGAGGTATCTTTCAACCCTAAAAATCATGCCTTTTAAAAAATTTGACAGATTTTCAGTGTTGTCTCTAACCCCACACTCTTCTTATTACATTTCCATAAATACTATTAAGGCAGAAGGCAGATACAAAGGACTAAAAGTCAGTTTGTATTTTTGTCCATATCGTGGACTTCTTTGAACAAAAAAAAAAATCAAAAAGAAAAAACAAGTTGTAAAGGTACTCAATGCTGTAAAGAATTAATTGTTATTTGAGGGTTTTATGCCTCCACACACACTGGCCTGGGGCTCCACAAACCACACGGTGCTCCACCCACTGGTTGTAGCCATTGCCAGGGCTCTGGCACCACACGTCATCACCACTCCCTGATGCCTACATGGGCCTGGCAGAATTATAATGATTGGAAGCCTAGTGAGGGCAGTCATGTGACTGTCAGAGCAGCCATCCCATTGGCTGGGGCTGTATGGGTTGTTTCTAGGTTTGGGGGAGGAGAATTGGGCATTCTAGGTGGAAGCTGGAAAGAGACAGGTGTTCTGCTGCATATTTTCAGCTGATTCCTGGGTGGTGGTATTTTTTCAGGTATTATAATTTCCCTTTTCCCATTTTATTTCCTTTCCCGTGATCCTACTGATCCTGTTTGTGTTTTTTTAAGTTAATTCTTGTTAAAATAAGTCTTGTTCTGTTTTGAGGGAGGCTGCCAGTCTCCTTCCTTGCCCCAATATTGCAGCGAACTGCTTAGCTAGCACTTCCCAATTAAAAATTGGTCCCCACAATGGCTTTTCTGCTTCATGGAGCTAACCAGACCTTATACTCCACCAGCCTAGCTTTTGGTGAACCAGGAATGACTCTACATCAAGGTGAGGCATCAGAGGAGGACATTAATGGAAAACATGGATAAATATTGCACTATAGTGAGAATATCAATATACATGTACTTTAATCCATCTAGTAGAGAGGGAACTTATTATTCACAAGTTAAGAGTATAAAAAGTCAAATAAATGTTTGTGGACAGTCTGAAAGAATACTATGCTCCGAGAAAAGAAGACTCAGGCTATTGCAAGCTGTTGTAAAGTGCTTGAAGAGCTCTCATGTAAATGAAGGATCATTATTACTAATACACTTATGTATCACATAAGTCCAAGCAAAGGGCTGTGTGGAACATGAGATGACAAAGGTCATTATTGCTTGAGATGATCAAAGAAAGAATTCCTAAAGGAAGTGGCATAATAGTTAGGTTGTAAAGAAGAGGCAGGAATCTAACTTTCAGGAGAAGGAAGGCTAGTCAACACAGAGAGAACAATTTGAGAAAGATTGAAGTAGAGAAAAGCAGGGTATGCATGGGCTACAACTGGTAGTACAATTTGGATAGAGAAGAAAGTCACATGGAAGGGAGTAGCATGGAATCACAACATCTCAGACCAAGAAGATAAAAGACCATCTATGCCAATCCATCAGTGACTAAGAATACCCAGAATACTATTTTCAATAAGTAACCATCTAACCAAATTTTTGAAGACTTCAGGCAAGGGAAAAACCACTGGAATAACTAGAGAGATAAGACTGAAGTGGTAAGGTAGTGTGAGGGAGCTATATTGTTAAGCAAGCTACCAGGTAAGATAGCCTGAACAGTACTTGGTAGGTAGTATGAAGAAATGAACTATTTTTGAGTATAGAAGTAAAACAATCAGATTATGAAAACTCTAGCAATCAGCTATACTATATATATATATATATATGTGTGTGTGTGTGTGTGTGTGTGTGTGTGTGTGTGTGTGTGTGTGTGTGTGTGTGTGTGTATCTATCTATCTATACACAAACACGCATACCATTTTCTGTTGGTTGATTTAAAAATTAATCCAAGGGCAGGAGGGCCAGTTTAGAACACCCAAGATTGTACTCTAAAGCTCGAGTCTAGAACAAAACTTCTTAACTATGTGTGTGTCAGGGATCTCTGTGAAGCCTGGTGACAGCCTTTAGATGCCTTCTTAGAATAATGACTTGGTGGGGCAGCTAGATGGCACAGTGGATAGAGCACCGGCCCTGTAGTCAGGAGGACCTGAGTTCAAGTCTGGCTTCAGACACTTGACACTTGACTAGCTGTGTGACCCTGGGCAAGTCACTTAACCCCCATTGCCCCTTGCAAAAAACAAACAAAAAACGAATAATGTCTTTAATGAAAATAAGGATGATTATGATGATGATAACTAGCTTTTATAAAGCACTTTAATGTTTGAACAATCCTTTATGTTTCATCTAATACAATACTCCCATGAGGTAGATGATATTGTTACTCCTGTTTTATAGATGAGAAAATGGATATGATAAATAAAATCATGGGATTAATGAAATATAATTATTGATTTATTTTGAAATTCACAGATGTCAGATTAAGAATTCCCATTCTAGCATTAGTGGTTCAGATCTTCAGATCCTAGCTTCTTAAACTTTGGGTCACAACCCCACATGAGGTCACACAACTGAATGTGGGTGTCACAAAAAATTGTGACAGTAAAATGTTATGTATGTCTTTTTATATACCTATATATCTAGGGTCACGTAAAAATTTCTCGGGAGAAAAGGGGTCACGAGTGGAAAACATTTAAGAAGCCCTGGTCTAGATTAGTGGTGTCAAGCTCAAATAGAAAATGAGTACACAACCTTTCATAGACATACCTGTCAGTTGACTATTGACATAGAAAATAATACATTAACATTATATTTATCTATATATTATATTTCTATTTATTTTATTAATTATTTCCTAATCACAGTTACATTTGGTTCTCTTCACATAATGACATGTAATGGACCTTCAAGTTACAGAAATAACTATGACTCAAACAGAATTCAAAGAAGGACTGAAAGGAGGAGACTTTGGTAAAAAGGAAGATGCTTAAATTGCAATGAATAAAAGGCAAGATTTCTTTTTCTAATCCCCACCTCTTAAAATGTTAATTTTTGCTACTACTATTGAACTTTCCATGCCTGATTTTTTTCATGTGTATATGATTTATATATATCTATGTGTGTGCATGTATATATACATATATCTGTACATATTACACACACACAGAGACATATATTTCCCTTTCTCCTTGACCCAACTTTGTATATACTTAAAGATATGCATTCTAAAAAGATTTACAGTTGAACTATTTGGCAGATATTTATCTCTAATAAAAGCTCCCCCCGCCCCCCCCCCCACACACACATTCCGTTCTAACTTTTACAAACACTTAAGTGAATGAACAGGAAATGGAGAAAAAAGGAAATACAGATCCAAGGCGCTTGTTAGACTAAATGGGATTCCTTTCTTCTAGAATTAATGCCACCTTTCCTTGGACAGATGTTGGGTTTCTTAAATTCCTTATTTTGGTCAGAGTCATTGGTTTTGTTTTGTGGATGTTTCATCTGTAGGCGAAATGTTTCACATTAAAAGAAAAAATAAAAGATCTCTTGGAGCTAAGTGTCTTTTAAACCAACTGGGCTTTTCATCTCTCTATTTCAACACCCTTCAAATTTGGAAGAAAGAAAGGACTTTTCTCTTTACATGAGCCATCTTTTTTGTTCAATACATTGCTCTAACTAAATGGTCTAGTCTTCTCCTATAAAAGTGTTCTTAACCAAGTTGGTTAGTTGTTCTGAATATTGATATTCAGACCACCATATTGGTCAATAAGAGTAAGGATAGCATTCCAGATTGCTTCTGCATATACAAAATTTCCCTCAAAACCTGGACCTTTTTTACTGAGTGGTCAGCGGGGCTTCTGTGGAAGATCTCTACCCTCCACAGTGCTGAAACCCTATGTGGAAGAATTTGGCTTGCAATCTGCATCCCTAAGTGCTAAGGTCCATGGACTTGTACAATTATAGATCATAGGATCACAGAACTAGAGTTAGAAAGGATCTTAGATTAGAAAATAGAGCAAATATTATGAGGAGGGAATAGGATGGAGGAAAACACAGTTAGCAATAGTAACTGTGAAAAAAATTGAAGCAGGGGAAAAAGCAATGTTAAGATGATGATGACAATGACTGAATGATTGATTGATGGAATGATGATAATTGCATGAAGATGAGGACTGATTATGAATAATTAATGATATTGATAAAATGTATGGTACTTTGCTGGGCTATTGTGAAGAAAATTCTTTGTCAGGTATAAGGTACTATATAAATGTTATCTATTACTGTTGTTGCAATAATCAACCTCATGGGTTTATTGTAAGGAAAACTCTCTTTAAAGTACCATATACATGTAGTTTTCTATAAAAATGATGAACAGTATGCCATCAGAAAAACCTGGAATGACTTACATGATCTGATACAGAGTGAAATATATTGTATACAAAATAACAACAATATCTGAAGAGATCTGCTATGAAAGACTTGGTTATTTTCAGCAATGCAATGATCCAAGGCACCTCTGAAGGGCTTATGAAAAATACAATCCATCTACTGAGAAAGAACTGATGGTATCTGAATATATATTGAAGCGCAATTTTTTGTTAGTTCCTTTATCTGAAGTTTTGTTTTTGTCTGTTTTCTTCCACAACCCGGCTAAAGTAGAAATGTTTTGCATGACTACTCATGTATAACTCAATTGCTTGAGTTCTTGGGGGGAGCTGGAGAGGGAGGGAGGAAGATAATTTGGAACATGAAGTTTAAAAAAATTGATGTCAAAATTTGTTTTTACATGTAATTTGGGAAAATAAAAATTCTAAATAAAAAAGAAAGGATCTTAGATATTGCCTAGTTTCACTTTATCATTTTATAAGTAAAATAAATTGAAGTCCAGATCGGTTAGCTAAATGACTTGCCCAAATTGATAATGGTAGCAAGTATCAGAATTGAGGTTTGAACACAAATCTGGTGATGCCAAGTTCAAAACTTTTCATAATCACTGCTGAAAGTATTCTTTGTTTTCTCTTTCACTTAACTCATGTGAAATAGTGGAAAGATCACTGGGTGTTGAGCCAGATATTCTGGGCTTGGATCCCAAATCTGCTACCTATGACTTGTGTGACCTGGGCAAGTTATTTCCATTTTCTCAGCCCCAGTTTTCTTATATGTAACATGAAAGGATTGGAAAATATATTTTTGCATCCCTTTTTAGTTCTTAATTCTATAAGCATCTGTGCATTTCTGTCAGAATTATGAGGGAGTGAGGATCCTGATGGATGAATATTTATGGACATCAGTTTAGTTGAAGAGTCAATGCTAGGGAAAGGAAGGTAAAGTTTTCACTCACAATCTTATAGTTTCTTCAGTGTTTCATCTGTTGAATATTGCTTCTACAGTAGTTTATAGACATACCCTTATACATGTGTAAGAGGTCACCGGTTAGCAACTCACCCCTCTCCTTTCAGAGAAGTTATTCCTTCCAAAAATATACCCTAATGCCATTAACTAAATAAGTATAGTGAGAACCTTTCTTAGTTCTAGTGCTGGAGGTCAGAAGCAACAACTGTATTCTTGGGTGAAGTGTATTACATCAGTCTTTTATTATATGAAGCTGTGATGGAAGATAGTCTTTGATAACAACATCACTGAATCTGCTTTAAAAATGGGTCATGTTATATAATGGCATTCTACTGTAGGTGATTTTTTTTTAAAAGCACTTATGAGAAAGATAGCATGTGGTTCAGTCAAAAGATGACTGCACTGGGTGTTCAGAAGTCAGGGTGCTTCTCTCAGCTCTGAAACTCACTATCTTATGACCTTGGTCTTAGCGTTTGATAATAAATGCTCAGATTAGGTAGCTGACGATGCTTTGGTGGGGATAAAGGAAGCAAAGAGACTTGCCTAACATTATAGAGTAAGAAAGTATCCAAGGTAAGATCTTAATAGAAGTCTCTAGACTTGGTTTACTCTACCTCACAGACTCTCTTGGCCTCAGTTTCCTCAGATGCAAAATAAAGGAATGACCTCTAAGGTGCTTTCAAATTCGAAATCCTGTGACCTTAAGTGTACTGGTGCAACATGACAAAAACCATATGTCAGAGTTTATCTAAATTAGAAAAGAATGATTTCATTGGTCATGCCCAAGTACAAAATTTCCATACATATCCCTGGGTAATGCCCATTGGCTAATGTCAAGAAAATTACAATTAGGCTCTACTTATACCCTCTGCCATGTTGTGACCTTGCCCTGAATATGAGCAAAGTGTTACCCAAATGCTGACTTTTTTTTAGAAACTCCAATCTTACTGCCACAGCAGATACCTTCCTCATTTCCTTCTGAGCTCAGTTCGGGTTGTGAAGAAGTCAGTTATCAACTGTAGATGCAGGGTACCGTGGGCAGATTCAAGGAGGTCATATCAGGTCTCCTAAGGAGCTGATGATAGCTCCAACTCCTGCTTAAAGTTTAAGCCTGCTTCTCCATTCCTATAATGCTTGGAAGTTTAAAGTCTACACAATATTTCCTGCACGTCTGTGAACTTATGCCTTATTGTACAATTCCAAGTTGACAAGATGCCTATTTTGGAAAATAAGACTGATTTTAAAAAGCAGCAAATCTTATCTGATGTGACAGATGAAAGCAATTGGAAAGGATATAATAACTTCCACCCCAAGTTTGCATGAACTTTTTCCTATTGCCAATAAGGAACTTTTTTTTCTCACTATGAACAATAAAAAAACATAAATGCTGATTTTATAAGTGCCTTTTGTCTAGGGGCCTAAAATGGTTTACAAATAACTCCTCTCACTTTTATGAGGGATCTGATAGCCATGCTCTAGTCCATTAGAGTGGTAGAAGCTAAAAGACAGAAATTTAAGCAACAATGCATTCCAGAAACACCTCTCTGTCTTTCCTTCTCTCTTTCTCTGTTTTTTTCACTCTCTCTCTCTTTTTTCTGTATGTTTCTCTGTCTCTATCTCTCTCCTTCCTTTTCTCTGATGGTTTCTCTGTTGCTGTATCTGTCTCTGTCCCTGTCTCTCTGTCTCTCTCTCTCTCTCTGTGTCTTTCTGTCTATCTCTGTCTGTCTCTCTTGGTCTCTCTTTCTGTCTCTGTGTCTCTGTCTCTGTGTGTCTCTCTCTGCTTCTATCTCCCTCTCAGCTGTTATAGCACCTAGTATGTGGAAGACTCCATCTGAAGGGAGAAACAAAGCTGTATTTTTTTCTATTCTCAAGAAGACTGCAATCTACCTGGAAAGGCCGTATCATACAAAGACTAATGATAATAATAGCCACTGGTGGGTTCGGAGGACTGGGTTTTTGTATCCCCGAAGCTCTGCTGACCTAAGGAGGCCCTCTGCTTTGGACCCACAAGCATAATATGGATTGGGTCAAATTTGGGGGGAGCCTGTCTTGTAACGAGAGGGAGGCCAGGCTCCCTTTTTCATACTCTTCAGCTTGGTAAACTCCCACCCTATAGACCTGGGAACATTATTTAAAGCTTAGGTTTTGGCTCATTTTGAAGGCCCCTTCAAGGGGAGGGGAGGAAAAAAGTCATCAATGTTCAGTGTAAAGCAGGTATTTTTTCCTACAATAAAAGCCAAGCTAATGAACAAAAGATTTACAATCCACTTTGACAAAATGACCTGAAACGAGATTCAGTAACTTAACTTACAGTGATGGTTACAATCTTTTTGGAGGTTGATACTTAAATCATGAGAACATAATTCAGTTTCTGGAACCCCTTATTAGGCACAGTCATATTTCATCTGGATTATTATTCACTATCCAAACAACCGGTTTTCTTTCCCAATGAAGAAACTCCCCTTGCCACTGGGCGTTTGGATCCAGTGGACCTCAGGAACTTTCAAATCAATAATGTCATCTGCCAGACTGGATGTGTTCATAGTGAGTTTAATGTTTAGTTATCATTTTTAGGAAAAATAAAGAGAGAAAAGAAACCAGGGTCCATCTGATCAAGAAGAATATCCCTGGGGGCAGCTAGATGACACAGTGTATAAAGTACCAGAGCTGGATTTAGGAGGACCTGAGTTCAAATCTGACCTCAGACACTTGTCACTAGCTGTATGACCCTGGGCAAGTCATTTAACTCTCATTGCCCCAACCCACCCCCCAAACAAAGAAAGAAAAAGAAAGAAAGAAAAAAAAGAAAAAGGGGGCAAAAGGAAAAAAAAAATGAAAAGAAAAATATCCCTACTTTGGATGCTATAAGAGTGTGGTTCCCAGGATGTCAGCATGGATAAGGACAAGCTGACCCCCCCACCCCTTCGCTGGACATCTCAAAGTTACAAGATTCCAATTGGCAGGGTGAAGAAAAAGAGTTAGGTAGAGAGCGGAATGTACTAGGAGAAAGGTAAGGGAGAGGTGGAATGGGGTAAATTATCTCACCTGAAAGAGACAAGAAAAAGCTCTTACCGTGGAAGGGAAGATGGGAGGATATGAGGGGGAATGAGTGAATTTTACTCTCATCAGAATTGGCTCAAAGAGGGAATAACATGTAAAGTTAATTCAATATAGAAATATATCTTACCTGAAGAAAAGTAGGAGGCGAAGGGGATAAGAGGGGGTAAGGTGGGTGATAGAAGGAAGGGCAGGTTGGGAAACAGGGTAATTAGAATCATAGCACTTTTGAGGAGGGACAGGGTGAAAGGAGAGGGTAGAATAAACATGGTGGGGAATAGGATGGAGGGAAATTTAATTAGCAATAGTAACTGTGAAAAAATTTTGAAGCAAAAAAAATTTGAACTGAGTCAAATTTATTAAAAAATAAGAGCAATTCTCCAATTGATAAATGATCAAAATATACGAACAGTTTTCAGATGAAATAATCAAAGGTATCTATAACCATATAAAATGCTCTAACTTACTAATAATTGGAGAGATACAAAACAAAATAATTCTGGGGTACTACCTCATTCCTATTAGATTGGATAATAGGCCAGAAGAGGGAGGTGATAAATATTGGAGGGAATGTGGTAAAAATGAGACATTAATGCACTGTTGATGCAATTATAACTGATTCAACTATTCTGTAGAGCAATTTGGAAATATGCCCAAAGACCTATAAAATTATGCTTACTCTTTGACCTAGTGATACCAGTACAAAGTCTGCATCCAAAAAGAGATAAAAAACAAAAAAGAAAAGGACCTACACATATAAAAATATCCATAACATCTCTTTTCTGGTGACAAAGAACTGGAAATTGAGGGTATGTCTTTTGGCAGTTAAGGGGCTGACTGAACAAATTGTGGTATGTGCTATAAGTAATGATGAGCAGGATTTGCTCAGAAAAACCCAGGAAAACTTACACGAGCTGATACAAAGTGAAATGTGCTATGAACAAAGTAACAACAATATTGTGGGATGATTGGCTATGAATGGCTCAGCTGTTCTCAGAAATACAATGATCCAAGAGAAGTCTGAAGGACTTATGATGCAAAAATCTACTCATCCCCAGCGAAAGAACTGATGGTGTATGAATACAGATTAAATCATATATTTTTTACTTTATTTTTCTTTATTTTTTGGTCTATGTTTTCTTTCACAACATGACTAATATGGAAATGTTTTGCATTTAATATACGGGCCAGTTACATAAAATGAGGATAGCTCATACATTCCTTTGGCATTCCTGAAATGTCAAAAGAAGGTAAGAAAAACCACTTACTTCTTACCAAGAGAAGAAGGAATAGGGTCCCATGGGGTAGCCAGGAACAATTGGGTACTGATCTGTACCACTTGAAAAAATACCCACATCAATGAGTTTCATAACTCTACTTGAGTTCTGGCATTTAAGATAATACATTTTATTCCCTGTTACAAGTGTTATCTAAGCAAATGGCAAAAATCATAAGTGTATCAGGGTATGTTTTCTGCTTTCCAACTTGTTTACTCTTAAAATTCAGATGGAATTAAATGACTCAGCCAATTGAGTCCTATAGCAATTTCTTTGTGTATTTTTTCATTCTAATTGATGTCTAGGGGGTAAAATGAAAGGTTCAGTGACCTTGCAGAGACTTAGTTGTGACTAAAATGTAGTTATCCTAAAGAATTTGTTGTTTATTTGTTTTCTAGTTGTGTCTGAAGGTTTGTTAACCCCTTTGGCCTTTTCTTGGCAGAGATACTGAAGTGGTTTGCCATTTTCTTCTCTAGCTCATTTTATAGAAGAGGAAACTGAGATAAACAGGATTAAGTAATTTGTCCAGTATCATACAGCTAATAAGTGTCTGAGGCTAGATTTCAACTCAGGAAGATGAATCTTTCTTACTCTAGGCCAGGGTTCCTTAAATTTTATCCATTCATGACCCCTTTTCACCTGAGAAATTTTTATAAGACCCCAGGTATACAGGTATGTAAAATATGTATACATAACATTTTACCATTGCCACATTTTTCATGACCCCCACATTCAGTTATGAGACCCCACATAGGGACACAACCCATAGTTTAAGAAGTTTTGCTCTAGGCCAGATACTCTATCCACTGTGCCACCTAGCTGCCCATCCTAAATAATACTTTACTGAAATGTCTGCACTTAAAGAGTGAAATTAGAAAATGAGAAAATATATTGAATTGAAATCTATATTTTTTTTATAAAAGGAAAACAATGGTACCATTTATCCTTTTTTCTGTTTTAAACATCCTGTCAGCATGGGGCAAATTAGAAGTTAGATAATTGGAGCAGAATAAGAAGGGCAGTATAGGAAAAAACTTAGTTCAAATCTGGCCTCAGATGCTTACTAACTGTGTGACCCTGGGGAAGTCACTTAACTCTGTTAGTCTCAGTTTCTTCATTTGTAAAATGAGCTGGAGAAGGAAATGGCAGATCAACCCAAGATCTCTCCTGAAAAAAAGAAAAAAAATAAGGTCACAGTCAGACATGACTGAAAAAAAATTATCAAAACAAAACTCGAAAGGCTATGGTGTGTTTGGAGCCAATTAGGCTTGAGAGAGCTGGTTATTAAATTTTTATGGTGAGCCTTTATACTTTGGAAATGACAAATAGACCACAAATAAAGCCTTTGTTTTTTGTTTTGTTGATTTTCTAGACTTTAAGAAGGGGATGGAAAAAATGAAGATAAAACTTAAAAGTATCCTATACACATATATTTTTTTCCATCAGAGATCCAGTTGTTGAACATTACCAAAACACCCTTGAATTCATTGGTTTTGATGTCAAAAGATGTGGATTCAAATCCTACCTATGATCTTCCCTGGGTTTGGTTTTCTCATCTCAAAAATCAGAGGTTAGGACTAACCTCATAGACCTCTTAAGTCTATGATCCAGTGAAAAAGACAAAATATCCAACAGCTGTCTAAATGTAATAAACTCTGGGCAGTGAAGTTGATCAGGAGTTCACTTCTTTTATTTACTTTTAATTTCCTTCTGGCTTTTAAAAATATAACTTGTGTTCATGAAAACGCTACATCAAAGTAGTCATAATAAATAATTAGGGCTTTATCAAAGACAGTTTTGTCCTTCCAGCTGCTAAGATTGTGCAGGCACACATTTATTTACATAGGATTGTGAACTGACTCAAGAACAGCTGGGATTTTTATATGAGCCATTCCATGATTAGAGCTGAAATGGATTTTTCCAGCATTTCCTTTTGGATTTTAAAAGTAACAGCAAGAGTCCAAAATCCATTTTTTGAAAAAAAAAAAAAAAGAAAGAAAGCCTTTCTCCTATCTAAAAGAGGAAATTAACTTTGATTGGTTCATGTTGACTTGGAATGAAAATGGAATGTGTTTTAAAGTGAAAATTAGAATTGAAATTATATATTTTCAGTGTGATCTCTCAGATGATAGCAACTTGGTAGACAACCATTTCCAGTGTGGCCCTTATTAATTGCCTCTAAACACAACACTAGGTGAAACAATGAGGCAAGAGGCATTTAGTTATTTAAGAACAAAGATATAAATTGGAGAGCTGTTTTTGACTAGACAAAATTCAGGCAACCAAAGCTAAAAATAGCAGTAAAGGAGAGAGAGAGAGAGAGAGAGAGAGAGAGAGAGAGAGAGAGAGAGAGAGGCGCAAGATGAAAGGTGTAACAAAATTATATTGGACCAGAACCTCCCTCCCCCCTCCCCTTATTCCTTTGTCCTATTTCCTTAATTCACCTCTCCTACTCCTCTCAATTTTCTTCTCTCTTTACCCTGTCCCTTTTTCATGTCCTTATTTTGTGGTAGGGCAATGGTGGATAGTGACAGATTGGGGGTCAGAAAAACTCATCTTTTTGAGTTAAAATCTGGCCTCAGACCTTTATTAGCTGTATGACCCTGGGAAAGTCACTTAACCCTGTTTGCCTCAGTTTTCTCATCTATAAAATGAGCTGAAAAGGAAATGACAAACCAGAATCTTTGCCAAGAAAATATCAAATGGGGTCATAAAGAGTCTGAGATGAAAGAACAACAACAAACCATAACCACAGCATTTTGGGGGGAGGTGGTGGGAGAACTATCTGGTGTGTGTGTGTGTGTGTGTGTGTGTGTGTGTGTGTGTGTGTGTGTGTGTGTGTATTGGATGTGTTGGATTTGCTGCTATTCACCAATCTGCCTTTATGTTTGTGTGTATG
Source organism: Dromiciops gliroides (assembly GCF_019393635.1). NCBI lineage: Eukaryota > Metazoa > Chordata > Mammalia > Microbiotheria > Microbiotheriidae > Dromiciops > Dromiciops gliroides. The sequence goes on from NC_057865.1 coordinate 266,830,459, forward strand.
ATTGGGGGTGGGGTAATCACCACAAAAATAATGACATTTCATTGGGAAAATTTCAAGAATGAAATTTGGGTTTATTGTGGTAATGAAGTAATTGCAAAATGATGGTGATTGGGTCTGTTTGTTATTTTCCTTGTTTCCCTAGTGCTTCATGTCTGGCACATAATAATCACTTAATAAATGCTGATTGACTGACTGACTCATTGAAGCATACCTGTATGTGTACAATATGACTCATACTCTGAATCTCTCTCCCTCTCCCTCTCCCTCTCCCTCCCCCCCTCTCTTTTCCTATCTTAATATCACATCTTTTCTTTTGAATACCAGATCCAATTTCTACCTCTGCAATCCTGCACACAAAGTTAATCAATAATTTGCTTATCAAGCATTAATTAGCCAGCCAGATGCAGGGGATACAGAGACAAAAATGCAACAGTCCTTGGCCTCAATGATGTTAAATTCTATGGGGCAAGATAATACATACAGTTTAGCTGAGGTCAGGGCTGGGGGTGCTCAGGAAAGTCTTTAAATAGAAGACAATGAATGACTGGAGTTTTGAAAGAAAAGTGTGGATTCAAAGAGGTGGAAATGAGGAGGGAGTGTAATCTAGGCAGAAAGGATGAGAGACAGAGTGAGGAACAGCAAGAAAGTCAGTTTGGCTAGACCAAAGACCAAAAGAAGAGTAATAATATAGAATGTAAATTTTTTTACTGAATTGCAATAATTTCCACCCGGTCATCAAACCTTCACTTTCTAAAACTTTGAACATTGATATCAGGTAAAGAATAATGGATTTCATCCTACAAAATATTATTTGCGAAAGAGGATTTGAAAGGAACTTGAGAGAAACTAACATCTTATTTTTAAAAATCGACATTTTTAGTAGACAAGGTGAGTGGTAAGTCTGTTAGTGGTAAGTTTGTTAGTGGTTCAATGGAAAAAAAATACTGGATTTCAAGTTAGAAGTCTTAGGTTTGTAACTAATCTCAACTATTTAGCCCAAGGGTGTGTTTTGAGAGTATGGTTATAAAATTAAATAAGAAAACACTTCCTCTCCATAGATCTTAGTTTCCTCATTTGTAGGATAATTACTTAGAACTAGATGACTCCTGAGGGCCTTTCCTATTCTAAGTCATTGGTCCAAATACTTTATCTTTGATATTATAAAATCAAATGAGATTACTTGGACAACAGAAGTTTATAATTACAAGAAGTATTAAGAATAAGTATGTATGCGAGATGATCTGTTGTGAATGACTTGGTTATTTTCAGCAATGCAATAATCCAAGAAAAGTCTGAAGGTCTTATGAAAAATGCTGTCCATCTACAGATAGAGAACTGATGGTGTATGAATACAGATTGAAGCATTTTTTTTTTTTGCTGGGCAATGAGGGTTAAGTGACTTGCTCAAGGTCACACAGCTAGTAAGTGTCAAGTGTCTGAGGCTGGATTTGAACTCAGGTACTCCTGAATCCAGGGCTGGTGCTTTATCCACTGCGCCACCTAGCTGCCCCCAAGCATAATTTTTTTTGTTGGTTCCTTTATCTATTTTTGTCTCCTTTCTTTCACAACATGGTTAATGTGGAAATGTTTTGCATGACTTCTCATGTATAGCTTGTATTGAATTGTTTGAGTTCTTATAGGGGTAGGGAGGGAGGAAGAGGATTTAGAACAAAGTTTTTTTAAAAATTGATGTCAAAATTTGCATTTGCATGTAATTTAGGAAACTAAAATTCTAAATAAACAAAAAAATAAGTGTGTATTGTTCACACTCAAAATGCACAAAGGGATTCCTTGTTATCTGTCTTTGGATAACTAGATCTATCTGGGGTCTCATCATGAGTGGGATTATTGCTTTCACTAGTACAAACTGGAATCATTTCATACCTTCTTAGCTTGTATGATTATTTCCCATACTTTTCCATAAACTCTCTTTAGGAGATACACTCAATGTCCTGGAAGACATTTCAGATTTCTACTTACCCATACAGCCTGGGAGCCAGCAGTCTTGTCACACACCTGCTACACCTCTTTTCTCAGACACATATGTCCTTGAGAATCACTTAGGCAAAGTGTACACAAGTCCTCCTTTGTCATAGAATGCAGGCTAATATTCCCATCATGCATCTCTCCATTCCGACATACTGGGATCCAAAGTCATATAGCGTTACTGTGAGCATATTGACATAAAAAATAGTATTTTGTTTCAATGAAAAATCTAAAATCACTGAAAATATTGCATAGTTTCTTTTACCAGTTGCCATGCCTGCTCCAGAAACCCACCCATGAAAGATTTAAATCTTTCATACCTGGAATTCTTAGCCTAGGACCCTAATGGTTTGGTTGCCTCATTTGCCCACTATATGTAGACCTGACCTCCAGCCATACTTCACTTTGATCCCTGGCCTTCTCCTTACCAGCTATCCATCTCACTTTTTCCATCTCCTGAAATTATTCTGAGCCCAAGTAGATAGATGTCTCTATAGTACCTTTCCAAAATCTACTTATTGATGGATCAAAAATGAAATAGTCTATGACTTTAAGAAATTTACATTTACTAGGGGGAAAAATGTGCACAGTTAAGTAAAGACAAAGTACATACAAAGAAGTTGAGGGTAGAATACTAGCAATGGGGGGAGGGAAACCAACGAAGGCGTCTTGTAGGAATTTGCACTTAGGTTGAGCCTCAAAGGAAGTAGGAGGTGAAGAAGAGAAAGCAATTCAGGAAGCAGTAGGATTCAGCTTGAAGGAGGCTAAGATGAAATGTCTGGAGCAAGGGAATCGAGTAGATTAGTTCTCCCTGTCTCTGTCTCTTCTTCTCCTTCTCCTTCCCCACTCTCTTGGTATGGGGATGGTGGTGGAGGCAGTGGGATCATACAAAATCAAATTGTGATGGCCTTACATGTTGAACAAAGAAGCTTGTATTTTATCCATGACCAATAGAGAGCCATCACACTTTGGTGATCAAGGAGATGATGTCGTCAATTTGGAAGACATCTGGAAGACGGATGGGAGAAGAGAGCAATTGGTGACAGGCAGACTGATTTTCAGGTGATAGTCATCACAAGGCATTGAGGATCTAAGCTTCTGCTGCTTCTCATCTCCCACTCTGGATCCTCTTATTCTCAGACCTCTCAAATTCCCAAAGCTTCCTCATTCCCACTCTTTTCCCCACCTCCCTCCTCATGCAACTCTCCAGCTATAAACCAGTCTCCAAACTCTTCCATCCCTTTTCTGATTATTGTTTTCCTCTACTTCAGACTCTTGTTTTACTGCTACCCACTCTATCATACCTTGGAATTCCTCTTCATCGACTTGAACATGATTGTTGGAGGTGAGTGTAATGTCAACACACTTAGTTCAGCTTTGATGTTGGGATAAAATGAGACAATTCTGAAGTCATTAAACAGTTAATAAATGGAGATTGACTTTGCCCTAAGATAGCAAGAATATGAAGGAAGGATACAGTCACATTTAGTTTTTCTGGCTGTAGCCCCTTTGTCTCCACATAGAAACATGTCTGGACATCAAGGCAGGATATAGTGAAGGATATGGTAACTCACGTGCCCTTCAGAAGTTCACTACATATAAGGAAAATCTTTTATGCCCATAGGTGACCAAGGAGCTGTGTCAGGGAAACTAGAGTCAATCTGTCCCAGGGGTAATTTTGTCTCCATTTTTAGTACCCTCTCCCTCATTTTGTGGGTGAGAGGAAAGAGGCTGCATCAGAGAAAACACTCGTACCATCACAGATCTTTTCACAGTGATAGGTTTCAGAGAATGTAGTTAATTCTTAAGGAAGAGGGATCAGGGTTTAAGGCAAATGTGTATCTTTTGACTCAGCAGTAACACGATTAGGTCTCTTTACCAAGATGATTAGGGAAAAAAAAGAAAAGAACCTACATGTTTTAAAATATTGATAGTAGCTTTCTTCATGGTAGCAGAGAACTGGGAATTGAGGGGATGCCCATCAATTGGGTAATGATTGAACAAGTTGTGGTATATGATTGTGATGGAATACTACTGTGCTGTAAGAAATGATGAGCTGGCTTCATGGCAAGACTTGTATGAAATAATGAAAGGTAAAGTGAGAAGAACCAAGTGAATATTCTTTCCAGTAACAGCAATGTTGTTTAAAGAATGATTGTGGACAATTAAGTTATTGGGAGTACTATAAAGACTTAGATCAACTATATAGGACGTTTGAAGGAAGATGCAATATATCTCCAGGAAAAGGACTTATAAATAGAAGTATCCATAGTGGGGTTCTACATATATTTATAAATCTGCATCAAATGATGGCCTTTTTCTAGTGTCAAGTGGGGAGAGATAGAAGTGAGACAATTCAGAACTGAATATGCAAAAAAGAAAGGAAGAAAAATACAAAAGGGGAAATGGAAGAAGCAAAATGTTAACATTTAATTGCATCCTTCAAGCTGTGCCCAGCATTTTATTGGTCTAAATTGTGGCAAACTGAGATAAAGAGGTGACTAAGATTTCTATGAGGTAGCTAGATGACTTAGTAGATAAAATACTGGGCTTAAATTAAAGAAGGCTTATGGTCAAATCTTGCTTCAGATACTTCCTAGCTGTCTGATCCTGGGCAAGTCACTTAACCTATGTTTGCCTTAATCCACTGGAAAATGAAATGGCAAACCACTCCAGTATCTTTGCTGAGAAAACCCCGTGGACAGTATGGGCACGAGATAGTATACAAGGTCATGAAGAGTTAGACATGACATAGTTTGTCACTAATTAACAGTGATGAGCAATATTACAAATACATTTTCATACTTTTAAGTATCCTCATGCATTGTAAAAGTTGAATGTTTTACCATACTACCCCCAGCAAGGAGGTATATATCTATATTTGGCCTAAAGAAGAATAGACCCTGAGTTAATTTTGATGTTCAGTTGTTTCAGTCATATCTGACTCTTTATGAGCCAAGTTGGTGTGTTCTTGGCAAAGATACTCAAGTGGTTGGCCATTTCTTTCTTCAGATGAGGAGTACAAATGAGGAACTGAGGCACACAAGATTAACTGACTTGCCCAGGGTCACACAGCTAATAAGTGTCTGAGGTTGGATTTGAACTCAGGAAGATGAGTTTGTTTTATTGTAGGACCAGCACTGTATCCACTGCCCCTTGCTAATTTTACGTAATCACAAAATCACCAAGTTAGAAGAGGCACTAGAGATACTCAAATCCAAATTGTACTTATGTTAGAATCATCCCTATCATCTGATTAATCACTAACACATTAATTTAGCACTACAAGGAGCAAGGCAGTATGCTAAGCACTGGGATATAAAGACAAAAGTGTAACAGTCCCTGTCCTCAAGAGCAGCAGGCCCTGTTTACATTTTTTTTTTTTAGTGAGGCAATTGGGGTTAAGTGACTTGCCCAGGGTCACACAGCTAGTGTTAAGTGTCTGAAGCCGGATTTGCACTCAGGTACTCCTGACTCTGGGGCCAGTGCTCTATCCACTGTGCCACCTAGCTGCCCCCCCACCCCGTCCCCGCTTACATTCTAAAAGGGTGATCACTATGTTCATATATTGGCATGTACATAATAGATGCAAAAAGAATACAATGGTTTTTGGAGAGGGCATCTTTGGAGGTGGTCTGGGATGAGCATGGGGAAGGAGATCAATAAAGGCTTTCAACAATATTCCTGATAATCTGTCATCTAGTCTTCAGTTAAAAATCTTACTTCCCTCTCATGAGAGGAAAGCTACTCACTCCTAGGGCATCTCGTTTTCCTCTGGGGCATCTTGAAATGTTAAGGAAGTGTTTCCTTAGATCAGATTTAAAACAGCCTCCATACAGTATCTACTCCTTGGTTCTAATCCTGGAGCCAAGCAGAATGGATCTGATCCATTGGTGACATTCTCACCTTCTGTACACTTGCAGATTGAAGAAGCCTTTGAGAGGGGGAGTTGATCCAAAGGTCACAAAAATTCTGGGAGATAGAGCATTTGATAGCTTTTGCTTTTTTCATTATTTTATTGTTGAAGCATGGTAGTGTCCGGATCCCATCAATGGTCCCTGGAGGCCGTGTACTTTCAGCCACTCTATATTGAGTTCTCACTACTACCTCTTGGTTTCTAAGCTGGCAGGATGCCACTTCTGACTTTTCACTCCACTCCCCTTTGCTGGCCTTTTCCTTTCCTTTCCAGTCTCATTATTGTTTCAGTCATTGATCTCTACTTAAGGTCAATTTGAACATAGGTTGAATTAGATTAAGTAAAAACATAGCAAAATTAAAATAATGAAAACATGCATCACATAGCATAGAATTATATACCTCTTCGACTCAATCCTAATAGGTAATCCGGAGCATCTTTCAGGTTGAAATCCCATTCCTCTCCCTTCATCCTCCCAGGCATAACACATGTTTTGGGGAAAGCCAACTCAGAAATCAATATCATATAATAGCCTTCACTTTTGGTGAATCTTTTGGTTGTAGTAATACTTTAAAAAAAGGAGAGAAAGATGGTGGCTTTAGCTTCCTGTAACTCTGCTCTGTTTTAGTTTCATACCACCTCCTTGAAATTCCCTGCATTGAAAAATGCCATGAGTTAAAGCTCCAAGGGCCATTATCATTCAGAGTCCAGGGTAATGGGGATTAGTAAGGTTGAGGTCTGCTATAATCCTTGGCTACCATTATCTTCCAGGCTGTGCCTTCTCACTCAGCATTCCCAAATGTTACTATGCAACTAAAGTCAGTTATGTCCCTTGAGCCCCCTTCTCCCCGCCTCACTTTAGTCTAAGCATGAAAAGACCAAAAGGATAAATGATGCTGTTAGAAAATTAGGGTACTGGCAAATTCCCTGGTCCCTACTTACATTTTTACATTTAAAAACCCTTTAAAATTTATTTATAGAGCAATGTTCTGCCTTCATTTCTAGGTACCTGCCCCTTCAATTTATGAAGGTATGAACGGCCAATTGTACCAAAGTAGGTCTGCCTCAATTTTGAAGTGGTAGCTTAGGACTTTATACCATTCCATATCCTCACTCCAAAACTGGATCATCCCACTCAAAGATTTCAGATGTAGCTAGGGGGTACAGCTTGACACACATACCCAGCTTCTATTCTATTGAATTTTTTAGATACCTTTCTGTTTCCCAATAGAAATTCTTATGTGTTAGTTTTACTTGTTAGAGATAACTTTTCCAGCCTGACCTATTTTTAATTTGTGAGAAAAACTGACTTGTTAATGCTTTCTTTTCTTGCCTCTCCAAGTCCTTACAGACCCCCTCCCCCTTTAAAAAAAAAAGAGAAAGATGGTGTCATTTTACATTTTAGTGAGACAAAGACAAGGTTTAGTTTTTTTTAAAGCGTATTGAATTTCTGAAACTGTCATTAATGAATGCTGATCATCTGTGTTCCTTAGAAGGACAGAAGTTTAATCAGCTGTTATCTAAAAGTCTAAATATAGACATTTCCAAGTCTAATGAAATATGTTAGGCTTTTAACAACTAAGTCCAATGGTAGTTATAGCCAGTGGAGTTTCAACAGTGTTTATGGCTCCTTTCTTAAAAACCCCAGCTCTGCTCCAAATACCAATTGTCTCTCCTCTCTGTACAAATAACAATGGATACTAGAAACATCAGGCACAATGACATGGATGATGAAACTTCTGGCATATTCACCAATTATCATGCCTGGTTAAGGTACATCTTTGGTAAGGTAGATAAGAGGACATTAAATCCAATTCACTGCAAGTCATGATATCTACCTTTGAGAATGAAGGACAAACAACAATTTCTTATATTCAGTCAATCCTAATTTCAGAGTCAGTATCCTTATCTTTCCCATAATGAACACCTCCCTCCAAGATTGCCTTGACCCACCCCCCACCCCCATACCTAGTTAGGACTTTTCTTTCTTTAAGAGTCCCAGGGGCCTGAGGGGAGATAATCATCAGTTTATCTTTAAAGGACTGGATAGTGGTGCTGCCTCTTTATTCCATGGGTGCTTGATAAAGTTGCTCTCTCTCCTTCATTCAGGAACTCAGGATTGCCTCTTAATCATCTAAGGAATAGCCTTTTTACTTGGTTTACATTCACCAAAATTTTGCAGACAAAATTTTACCTTCTAACAAGAACAAAACTGTGTACCTTCCAACAAAAAACTTTCCTTGTCCCCTAACCCCTTTCTGTGAAGTAAGTCTGCAAACTATTACAGGGCAGAGTAAAGGAGAAGGATAAAGGAAACCTCTCAATTGAAGAGAACCTGAATCATTTTTCAAGAGTTTATGAAGGGGGCAGCTGGTTGGCACAGTGCATATAGCACCAGCCCTGGATTCAGGAGGATCTGAGTTCAATTCTGTCCTCAGACACTTGACATGTACTAGCTGTGTGACCCTGGGCAAGTCACCTAACCCTCATTGCCCTGTCAAAAAAAAAAAAAAAGAGTGTATGGAGCCCTATGAGGTGACCATGACTTAAAACTCTGGAAGATTTGTCTTAAGGAAAGGGTAAGGAAGGGCAAGAGATGGTCACTTGGACCTACCTCAAAAATAGTTCACACTTATTGAGTAAATATTCCTGGAGACTGGATTTGAAGAACCACTGTCCTGGTATACCTTTCCCTTTCCTAGGTTGGTACTGATTTTTTGCAGACTTGATTTCTAGGAGAAAGAACACCCACCCCCATTAGTCAGGGGGTATGATAATGAGACTATTGTTTTGCAGGGGACAGAACTCCTTCCAGAATAAGAGGCAAGAAGGTCAATTTGCCCATTGAGTGCAGGTCAAAGATCATAAGGGATAGATGGGCACTTTCATTGGATGAGGAACACTGGTAAGGAGAATTAGCTGCCTTGCCCTTAATTAGGAGGATCAAGCTGTCTTGTGCTCAGTAAAATAAGTTATCACAACCTTTGTGTCAAGGTTGGCAGTGTGCCCACCACTCGATCTCTGTCAATCTCATAATGGCATTGACTTAATTGTTTAGTTCAGCAGAGGCCATATGAGGTGTCAAATGGATTCTGATATGCCCCACAAACAACTGTGTTGACTCTATAGCAGACAATGCTGAAATTCCTCCAATAGTTGTGGCCTCAATAGGAAAGGCTTTGATTGTTGAATCCTGTTTTCTATAGATCCCAATGAGCCAAAATGGCTCAACCCTTGCCCAGGAATTAGTGCAGATGAAGATTTTATCTGAACCATTCTTTAAAACTCTCTCATAGGCCAGCCCTGTGACTTATAGATCAGCTGACTAAATGGACCAGATATGACACATATCCTTCAAGGTATGCCCCATTAAAGAATTAATGGCTTTATCAAACTACTTTTTTTCTCATTTCATTTATTAATTTAATTAATTATTATGATTTTTTTTGGGGCAGGGCAATGAGGATTAAGTGACTATCCCAGGGTCACACAACTAGTGTCAAGTGTTTGAGGCTGGATTTAAACTTAGATCCTCCTGAATCCAGGGTCAGTGCTCTATGCACTATGCCACCTAGCTGTCTCTCATTTATTAATTTTAACAAAGAATGACTCTAGGATCAGAAGCATAATGTCAAAAAGATATAGAAATTTTAAGTCATCAATAAAACTTTTTATAACATTCAAAAGAAGATGTTTAGAAAGTAGACTATCCCATATTTTCAACGATGTCATGTCTATAAGAAATGTCACAAACCATGTCATTATGGAAATGTATAATTAGAAAAAAGGTGGGTAATCATGTGTCAAGACTAAAGGATGACTGATAGCCCAGGTGCTCTATTGGTATACATTAAATGAATAATAATCATAAAAAAGCAGAGCAAAGGAAAACAAAACATCAACAAAAACAACAGAGAGAGAGAGAGAGAGAGAGAGAGAGAGAGAGAGAGAGAGAGAGAGAGAGAGACTTCCAACCCATTGGATTGATCTTTCACAGATCATCTATGGAAGAATGTAGAAAAAAAGGTTAGATGACATGGAACTGAAGGGTTGTGATTCTTTATCTACAACAGTGATATTATAGCACTTCTGAAGTATTCTTTAAATTCTTTTTTTGTTTGTTTAGTTATGTGACTTCTGCATAGCCCTTCACAACATTTCTCTAGTTCACCTTTCCAGGGTTAATGTAAGTTAATCTTCTTCACATGGTTCATGTTCCAGTTAACTGGTATATTTGCTGTTCGCTCCACATGGTATTCAATCTCCTGTCTCTATGTCTTTAGAATGGGTTGCTCCCATGACCAGAACACAGTTACTCCTCAACTTTGTCTCTCAGAATTCCTATCTTCCTTCAAAGATCAACTCAAACTCTACCTTCTACATAAGACCTATACCGATTTCCTCAGATGCTGGCTCCACCTCCCCAGTTACTTCACATATACTTAGCATTCATGTTTCTGTGCACATGGTGTATTCTTTACAATTCCTTGAGACCTAGGTCTTTTTCATTTTGGTATCTCCAGTGCCTTGTAGGCTACCCATTAAGTAATACTTATTAAATACTTACTACATACCAGACACCATGTTAGGCACCTGAGATAAAAACATACAAATGAAAGTTTCTGCCTTGAGGAGATTATCATCTAGCTTATCTCTTAAATAATTGTATTGAATGTAACACTTGACCCACTGGAATTTATTAAAAAAGGGACTGACATAGTCAGGCCTGAGCTTTTGGAAAATCACTTTGGCAGTTATGTGAAAGATGAATTGGCATGGAGAGAGATAGGAGTCCGAGAAATCAATGAGGAGGTCACTGCAATTATTCAGGGAAGAAGCAATGAGAAGCTGAACTAACAAGGGGGCTGTGTGAGTAGAGAAAAAATGTTGGATATAGATGTTGTGCAAGCGGGAACTTCAACATCTGGCCACTGATTGAATATCTGGAGTGAGAGTTAGAAGCTGAGTACAACACTGATATTATGAACTTGAGGAGTGGAATAATGGTGGTGAAATAAGGAATTTCACAAGAGGGTTAGGTTTTGGAAGAAATGAATGAATGAATGAATGAATGAACGAACGAACAAAAATGAACAAATGAATGAATGGGACAATACATTTGATTGTCCAAAAGACATTCAGTGACTGGGCTTAGATATGTAAAACTTCAGCATAGAGATCATCAAGCCCATGAATAATTTGTCTATTTAAGCATTCTGGTATAAGCTTTCTTTGGCAGTGAAGGATTGGGTTATAGTCATCTTGTTTGGAGCCTTCCATCACTGAGATAACTCCACTAGAGAAAAGAATATTTTATAATGATGTAATGTTTGTTTTAAGGGCTTTTACAATAAGACTGGCCTTGGTTCACTTTGAGGAATGTATCATTTCTCTGGCCTATTGGTCCAACCAAGAAAATTACCTGAGAATTAATGTGCTAATGAGAACTGCCCTGGCAAGCACCAGGACTAACAATATAAATGAAGGACAATTTTATTGAACTATAAAAGAAGCACAATAGAACTCACATCAGAGATCTTGAAAAATGAAGGCATCTCTATTGGGTAACTGTCTAGAGTTTTGCAGCATAATTTAGTAGGACTTACCTTGTGTTGCCTTCCAGTTTTCCTTGCTAACTTGTATAATGGCAAGTTTTCAATTTTGCACAATCCTCAGCAGATTGTGCCTGACATCATTTCCCATTGTAGATCTTGTAGTACACAATAACAATCATTAAGTGACAGTGACAGGCATTGCACAGTTCCTTAAAAGATTCCAACCTGCCTTGATTGGGTTATAGCATCCCAACCTCCCTGTGACATCCTGGGGCACCACAAAACATGACCCTCTCTTCATCCAACACTAACGTGTCAGCCCGATAAAGAAATCCATGCTACAAACATCACTGTAACAAGCATTCCAAGGATTGTTTGAACAGTATTGAAGGGTGTATCAGTCAGGTCAATTTGTGCAATTTCATTATACTGCCATGGTCCAAATCCTGATCAAAATGCTATTGGCTTCTTGGTAAGCTTCTTAGAATGAGTAGAATCTCCTCATCTCTGCAGTGAGGGAGGTTCGATTCTCCTTGCAATTTATATTAGCCAGCAAGTGCAGAGAATTCAAACACACAAGCTATCACAATCTTCAGTAAATGTGATTTTCAGCCATTCAAATCGGAACCTTCATTTAAAGGAGCAGTGTGATTTAATCTTTACCAGACTTAAACACTGACCTAGTATTACTCAAGAGTCAGAACTTTAGAACTAGGAGGGACTTTGAAGATAGTCTTTACTCCCTTTCCCTTCCATTATGGAGGTGGGAGAACTCTTCCTTGTTTTAGCCTTTGCGACTCACCCAAGGTCACACATTCAGTCCCTAGCATAGTGCTATGCACATAATAGGCACTCAGTGACTATTTTGTTCAACATGTGAATGACTCAATATATTTATGATTAGAACATCATTATTTTTATATTTTAATTAATTTACTTATCTGCTAAAGAGGAATAACAACAATAATGGTTCTATGGCTGTTGTTAAAAAATAATGAGCCTGTATTCAGAGAAATGTTTTTGACAAATTGTGGATTTAAAAATAAATAAAATTATAAAAATAATCAGGTTTTCAGGCTCCACATAATGTTTATTACACAATGAGAGATAATAACAACATCACTCTAGAGCCAGAAGGGGCCTTATCCTGGTCCTACCTTACTCATTTTATGGATGGGACAGAGACATTTCATGACTTGTCCAAGGTCACACTTGCATAAAATGCAGCTGAGCTAAGATTTAAGCCCAGGTACTTTTGACTCTAAATTTTGAATTCTTTCTCCTACCCACACATTTACCATGGCTGCTTTATAACCAACCAACAAGTATTTATTGAGCATTTACTATATATGCCAGGCACTATGCTAAAAGCTGGGCACAAAGAAAGATAAAGACGACATTCTTGCCATCAATAAGATTACATTCTAGTGGGAAGACATCTGGCAAATAACTGTATATAAAAGATATAGTCAGTGTAAATGGAAGATAATCTCAGAAAGAAAGTCCTGGTTTGGAATGATGCCCAAAGGGCTATGGGACTGTTCATACCCTTTGGCCCAGTGGTACCACTGCTAGGTCTGTATCCCAAAGAGACCATAGAAAAGGGTAAAAGATTCACATGTACAAAATTATTTATAAAGGATCTCTTTGTGGTGGTAAAGAATTGGAAATCTAGGGAATGTCCATCAATAAGGGAATGGCTACACAGGTTGTGGTTATATGAATGTAATGAAATACTATTGTGCTATAAGAAACGATGAGCGGGAGGAGTTCAGAGAAACCTGGAAGGACTTACATGAACTGAAGCTGACTGAGAGGAGCAGAATAAGGAGAACATTGTACACAGTAACAGCAACATTGCGTGATGAATAATGGTGATAGACTTGGCTCTTTTCAGCAGTACAACGATACAAAACAGTTTCAAAGAACTCATGATAGAAAATGTTTTCAACATGCAGAAAAAAGAACTGTGAATTATGAGTGCAGATTGAACCATACTGTTTCTACTTTTGGACTGTTTTTTCCTTCTTTTTTGAGGTTTTTCCCTTGTCCTCTGATTCTTCTTTCACAAGATGACTAATGTAGAAATATGTTTAATGTAATTGTACATATACAGCCTATATCAGACTGCTTTCTGTCTTAGGGAGGAGGAAGGGAAGGGAGGGTGGGAGAAAAATTTGGAACTAAAAATCCTGTAAAAACAAATGTTGAAAACTATCCTTATACATAACTGGAAAATAATAAAATACTTTAAAATTTAAAAAAAAGAGAGAAATTCCTGGGCTGAGAGAGGAGGAGGATAGTGAGTGAAGGTGAAGAGACTAGGTAGGATAAATAAACATGAATGCTTAATGGTGGGATTAATGCAAAATATCTAAATTTAAGAATTTCACTGATGAAATTTCTAGAAATCATATGACTATGGATTATTATTTAGGTCATAAAAGACTCCCTTGTCCAGTCCTGTGTGAGAATTGGAGCACCACCACACTGCTGAGAAAGACATTGTGACCTTTCTGGGGTTTTGAAGGTCATATTGGCATCTGGAAATTATGTTTAATGCCTATAAGTCTTGTCTATCAATGCTATCTGCCAATTAGCTTGGAGCTATGTGTGAGGATGGCCCTACTTCCTGTTTCACTGGGGGCTTCTGGGAGAAATGACTAAGGCTCTGGGTTTTTTCATTCAGGAACTGGATATTGGTGGCAGGGACTCTCTCTCTCTCTCTCTCTCTCTCTCTCTCTCTCTCTCTCTTAGATAGCTAGATGAAGGCTGTTTTTCCCTCTCTCTCTCTCTCTCTTTGCTAACCCCTAATATACTTTAATAAATGCTTAATGCCTAAAGACTGGTGCTAAAAACATCACAATTAGAATTTTAGGCTCAACACCTATTTTCATTACACAATGAAATAATTCTTATTTATTCATATATCTGTTCATGATACATTCCTCCTCAAAAATCAGCAGCACCTTCCTATTGCCTACCATGCTAATTTCAAATTTCTTTGACTGGCCTCCAAAGGGCTTCATAACCTACAGTCACCTAACATTTTCTGGCTTTTCTCATACTCTTCCCTTCAAAGCACTCTATTGTCCATCCAACTTGGATTACACTTTCTACCCTCTAAAATATATAACACATTTTTACATGTCTTCTATACATTTCACCATTTATATTCTTCCCTAAGTCTAGAATGTTCTGTACCCTCTTCTTCATCTAGTTAACTTATTACCTATCATACAAAGCCCACTTCTAATGCCACCTCTTTTAGGACATATTCTTGATCTCATTCGTCAATTATAATCTTGAAACAAGCAGGAGACATGGTTTTATAATTTTTCTAGTCCTCTTTAAACTTAGTGCCCTTCTTCTGAGATTCACCACCATTTATCCAGTATATATCTTGTTTACATATAGTTGTTGTATTGCCCCATTAGAGTGTGCTCCTTGAGAATGGATATTTTTTAGCCTTTCTTTGTATCCATAGCATAGAGTACTTAGCATAGAGCATGGAATATAAGAGGCATTCAATACATAGTTGTTGATTGACTACAACTTCTTTTGTCAATAAATAAGTAATATTGTCTTAGCTTTCAGTGTTTGTACCTTATTTGACTACTAGACTATATGCTCCATGAAGGCAGGGTAGGTGCAATAACCACATTTTGCATTTCACTCAATAACTATCATAGTAATCTTCAAACAGCAGACAATAAATAGCTGTTGAATGAAGATAATTCAACAATTTTACATAGAATATGTTGTATAAACTCTCTTTCATGAATGAATTAATGAATTAAAAAGCATTTATTAGTTGCTTATTCTATACCAATTGCTGGGGTGACAAATAGAAAAAAAGATAATTACTACTATAAAGGAAATCCTATTCTAATGGAGGAGATGAGACAAATGGAAAGTCTTCATAGTCCTTAGGGTGAATTAAAAACAACAGCACCAATAGCAACTAGGTGGTGATGTATTTTTCTTTATATTCTTGTCCGTCATACAGGATAAAGAAATAAACTTCTCAAATAGAAAAAAGTACTATTACAGGCAGATTTTTTTTAAAGAAGCATGATTAAAAATGCATATAGTGATTAAGAAAAAATGAATTATTAGTAGCTGGAAATGATATTTATATGATATAGTTAGTGACAGAAAAAGCAGAGTTGATGAGTATCAAATAGGCTAATGATGATTGACATTATCAAAACAATAAAAGTACAAATGAAACTTTGATTTGGGAAGAGTTTAATTTACCAGAATTGGAAGGCAAGATATGATCTTGAAATGTAAGGAAGTTTGTACTGTAAATGGGCATTTTTTTTTTGGTGAGGCAATTGGGTTTAAGTGACTTGCCCAGGGTCACACAGCTAGTAAGTGTTAGTGTCTTATGTCGGATTTGAACTCAGGTCCTCCTAAATCCAGGGCCAGTGCTTTATCCACTGTGCCACCTAGCTGCCCAGTAAATGGGTATTTTTTGATCATTTGATTGACACTGAGGCTCTATGAGTATCAGTATGCTAGCCAGGGGTGGCAGGGATTTGAGACCTGTGTCAGTTACTTCACAAGTCTCAGACATATGAGGTGAATCACACTATGGTTGTATAGGACCAGTGCATTATGGGGGATTTGAAAAAGAAGAAGAATGGTCCCCATTGTCAGTAATTGTAACCTGGCTACTCCTGTGGCATTTTGAGCAGTTTCAGTTGATATATGGTCATGGTTCAGATCTGGGAGAATCAAGTCTGTTAACTCAGAATTTCTGTGCCTAGGAAAAATCATAACCTCACTGGACAGTGGTGGGATAGAAGGGAAAACAGTGTCTAGTAGTGATGGTTGTAGGATATGTGGCAATGTAGCAGCTGAGGAGGCTAAGAGAGGATTCACTCATGCAGTGTGGAGGAGGTCAGATGAGGCAAGAATTTTGTAACTTCCTGTTTTAACTGATTTTTTTTTCTAAAAAGGTCTATTGTTTCTATACTATGGAAAGACTGCAAGCCCTTACAGTATTCTCTTAATTTGATGCTCCAGGGCAGAAATTTGATTGTTCCACCATAGTTTAAACTCTATGAGTATGTTTCTGGAGTTAAAAAAAATGTGGCTGCTTCCTTAGGACCCTTCATACAGGAGAGGGCTGTACTTGAGATATGAAACCTGTCTAAGAATCCAAACTACTAAGACATTCAATTCAGTTCAGTTTAATTCACGTAAATAAACATTTATTAAGTGTCTATGTTCCAGACACTTTGCTAGACACTGAGATACAAATAAGAAAAAAGACACACACTCATGGACTTGATAATCTAATGAGGGAATACAGTCCACAAAAGGAAGCTGAAAGTTTCGGTGGAGAGGACACCATTGGGGACCAGGTTCAGGAGCATGATGCTCTGTGGAGTGTTAATCAAGCAGACTTGCTGCTGGAAAGTTAGAGTAATATAGAAAATTCAGATCCCAGCCCTCTCTAAAGAAAAGTTTTGGGAGGAGTTGACAACTCCTCTCTCCAGCCCTCCAATCAAAGGTGAGAGGCTGCTGAGGAGTTGAGAAGAGTTGAGTACCAAAAACTGAGTCAATAAGAATGATGATGAGATTTCAGGTGATCATCTTATCCTGGATGGGACATAATGTTCTCTGGAGTCCATACCAGAAACAACAAGCCCTGGGCATAGCGTAAAACCCTTTAAATTAGTTCTGATATCAGCCTATTTTTGAAATCCACTACAATATCCATAATGATCTATAAATGTTTAATTTTTCATCCTTTTGTTTCCCCATTATTTAAGATAGTGCCTAGTATATGGCAAGTACTTAATAAATGCTTGTTGAATTTCATTCAATTTACTATTCTTCTAAAATGTGAATTAAAAGTAGAGTTGTGGAAATGCAGTCAACTTTCACTTGTCATTGCTAATGTAAGCTCCTTTAGGCAGTGACTGCTTCATTTTTTTTGTCTCTGAATTCCTAGCACCTAGGATAGCACCTGTCATACACTGTAGCCCTTCAATAAATGCTGGATGAATATAATCCAGATGAAACACACACACACACACACACATACATATTTATATGCAAACACATACATATACATGTAGGTCTATGTGCATATGCATACACATATGCACACACATACATAGGCACAAGCACACACATACACAATGCACATATATGCATATACATTTGTATATGTGTGTGTGTATATATATCTCCACATTAGAAAAGGAAAATAAATAACTCAATTCATTTTTTTTTTGTTTTTTTTTGCGGGGCAATGGGGGTTATGTGACTTGCCCAGGGTCACACAGCTAGTAAGTGTCAGATGTCTGAGGTCAGATTTGAACTCAGGTACTCCTGAATCCAGGGCCGGTGCTTAATCCACTGCGCCACCTAGCCGCCCCCTCAATTCATTTTTTAAAGATACTGTGCTTGATGCTAGGGGTATAAAGAAAAACTGAACTGTAGCCCCTCACCTCATGGGAATTCTATTTTCACTGTAACATACAACATACAAACAGATTTACAGATAAAGGATGATTTGCAGAAGCAGAGAGGACTAAAATCCCAGACAATAAAAAAAAAAATGTTTCTGTAGGAGGTGGCACCTAAGTTAATCCTTACAGGAAATTAAGACTTCCAAGAGGCAGAGGTGAGGAAGGACTGCCTTCCAAGCATGGGGAGCAGCTTGTGCAAAGATACAGAGGCAGGAGATGAAATGCCAAGTTTCAATAACAAGAAAAAGAAGAGTGTGGCTGAAACACAGAATGTCTGTAAGGGAGTGATGTAAAAATAAACTTGGAAAGGTTGGCTAGAGCTAGATTATAAATGACTTTAAGACCAAACAGAGGAGCTTGAATTGTTTCTCAGAGGCAATAGGGAGCCACAGAAGTCACAGAGGAAGAGGGATGATGTACTCACAACTATAACTTATAATGATTATTTTGTCATTTATATTGAGGATACATTGGAAAGAAGGGGTCTAGAAGAAGAAACCAATTAAGCAACAGCAACATTCAGCAGCATTATATTTATGATAAAAAAGTGAAAGATGATGAGGGGTTTCAATCAGGGTGGTAACTGTGTTAGTATAGACAAGGGGACAGAAGAGGGAGGCCTTATAGGGACAGGGTTGATAAGACTTGACAATTTGATTAGCTTTGAGGAGGTGAGGGAGAGTGACAAGTTGAGAAGGACTCTGATGTTATGAACCTAGGTGATTACTTCTGATTCCCATTTACACTCTACATATCTTGTATGTACCACTTCTGTCATGTTGTCTCCCCCATTATAATGTAGTGCCAATTGTACAGCTAAGTGGCACAGTGGATAAAGCACTGGCTCTGAAATTGGCAGGATCTGAGTTCAAATCTCATCTGAGACACTAGCTATGTGACCCTAGACAAGTCACTTAACCCCAATTGACTTAAACATTCTGGTCCATCTCTAGTCATCCTGATACATATCTTGCCATTGGACCCAGATTGCTCTGTAGGAGAGAGTGAGGTTGACCTTGCACAGCCCTCCCTCACTTCAATCCAATTCACTGCAAGTCATGACATCACCCCAATGTCATGGTCCTCTTCAAGAACAAAGGACAAACAACAACAGCAATGCCAGTTGAGGGAGGAGACTATGTTTTTACCTTTGTTTGTATATCCAGTTATCAGTACAATTCCTGGCACACAGTAGGTGTTTAGTAAATGCTTGGTAACAGATTAAGTGAATAGAAAAATGATGGCATCTCCAAAGGAAATAAGGATGTTTTAGAAAAGGGTTGATTGGGAAAGATAATGAATTCTCTTTGTACATGTTGGATTTGTGATGTCCATGGGACCTTTATGTTCTTGGGAATGGGGCCAGTAACACAAAGAAGCCCACACTGAAAAACAATATATTCACTCATCATATGGCCATGGTCCCATTTTTGTCTTCATCTCACTCACCACTAAGACTAGAGGCATAAATCCTAGAAAGGTAGTACAAAGAACGGTTAAGTATGGGGTGTTTGTGCATATGTGTGTGTGTGTGTGTGTGTGTGTGTGTGTGTGTGTGTGTGTGTGTGTGTGTGTGTGTGTGTGTGAAGGGGTTGGGTACTAAATCTGGCCTTAAGATGTAACTGATGATTCATAGGTTCATAGATATAGAGCTGGAATGAGCCTTAGATATTTCCTAGAATGCAGTAGGTGATTAATAAATGCTTGTTGCCTGAGTGACTGATTAGTCAATGTCTAGTCCAGGGGTTTTTATCCTGGAACCAATAAACACAAGTGTTTCTCTTTCTCTTTCTCTCCCTCTCTCCCTCTCTCTCTCTCTCTCTCTCTCTCTCTCTCTCTCTCTCTCTCTCTCTCTCACACTTCCTCCCTTTCTCCCCCCCTGCCTCCCTCCTTCCCTCTTTCTGTCTCCCTTTCTTCCCTTCTCTCCCCTCTCCTCCCTCCCTCATTTTTATGTCTTTTGGGGGGGGGCGGGCATAAGGGCTAAATGACTTGCCCAGGGTAATTCTGTCTTCCTTGTATTTCAATATACAAAATATATTTTTTGCAATTTTATGTATTTTATTTATTACATTTAAAACATCAGTCTAAGAAAGGGACCATAGGCTTAGCTAGATTACTAAAGGAATCTATGATATAAAAATATTAAGAAGCCCTGGTTTAGTTCAATCCTTTATTTTTGCAATTAGGAAAAGCATGCCCAGGGAATTCAAATGATTTCCCTAAGATCATACAGGTAGTAAGTCATCAAGCTGGATTTTGAATTCAAATACTCCAACTCCAAGCTTCAAAAGTGTTATTTTCATTGCACCAAGCTGCATCTCAATCTGACTGCACTTGAGTAATGTCAGAATACATATCTTTCTGAGGATAATCAAAAGCTTGCTGTAGACTCATGATACTGTCTTAGAGTTCATATTTTTCCAAATGCATACATTTGTTAGGGACAGGGTGGCCTATTTAAACTAAGTCCATTGAATTAAATGCATTACCCCGTGTGAAGAAAATGGTATTTGTAAGATATGCATTCCAGATGTGGAGAGCACATTTTTTTTCAATGAATTCTAACCATACAGAGCACCTGGATAGTGTACTCCTAGGGCAGACACAGATCATCATCGTCACATAAAGAGACCCAGCAGAAGCTGGATTAATTTTAAACATCAAATGGGGCTCTACTTCAATTTATATTCATATGAAAATAAACAGCAGTAATGATGTTTATTTATACATCCATCTTAATCCCAACAGCTTCCTCATGTCTCCAGAAAAGCTGAAGCATGTGTTTAATACAAAATCTACTTACAGTAGAAGAATCTGCTTGAATTAATATGTCTAGTTAGACCATTATTTTCTTTTCCTGTCAAAAGAGAAAGGGCTTCTGTCCATAGACCAACTACTCTCATTCATTTATTAATTCTTTTTTAGTCTTTCTATCCCTCCATCCCTCCATCCATCCATCCATCCATCCATCCATCCATCCATCCATCCATCCATCCATTAATACACTCCTTTGTATTTCCAGTGTTTAGCACAAAGGCTTGTTGATTGGTTTATTCATTTAGCCATTTAATTTAGTCATGCATCTGATGAATATTGTCTAAGCCTATGACCCCTTCTCAGATTGATGTTTTAAATGCACTGTATATAGAATATATAAGAATATAATAAAATACATAAGAAAAACACCCTGCATGTATTAGGGGAGATACAAAAGTAAGATGAATCCCTACTTGAAGAACTTCCAGTCTAGCAAGGATATGACATAGTAGAGAGAGTGCTGGCCTTGTAATTTGGAAGATCTGGGTTCAAATCCCTTTGCAGACAATTGAAAGCTATGTAACCCTGGGCAAGTAACTTTCTGGCCTCAGCTTCCCCACCTGTAAAATGAGGAGTCCAAATTATATTACATGCCCGTTCCCTTCTAGCTCAAAATCTATAATCTTATATATGTGTTGAAGGAAGAAGAGGACATTCTAGATGTATAGGACTCAATTGCAAGGGTTCAAAGAATAGAGCAAAGAACAATTCAGTGTATATAGGATTGCAGATGGATTAGTAGTGACCCGTTAGAACTGAAAAAAATGATTCCAAAATATTCATTCTTTATATGGAAGAATCGCTTAAAGAGGAAAAAACATAAACTCATGTAGTTCATAATTCAGTTTAATTGGCCAATAAGAGATTCTATTTATATCATAAGAAAAAAGAAAACTTAAAATGCCTCAATATTTTCTATATTGAGGCTCATGGATGAATATAAGTATACCAGCACACTATTTGTTTATGGAAAGGAAGAGTGACCATAGGATCATAGATCTGAAATTGGAAAGGGGCCCTAGAAATTGTCTAATACAACTCTTTCTTTTTATATCTAAGCAAAATGAGATATAGGGAGGTATAGTGATTTGCTTAGGGTTACAGATAGTAAGTAGCAGAACTGGAATTCAAACCCAAGTCTTCTGACTCCAGGAGAAAAGAGAGAACAAAAGAGTGGGAATGGGAGAATATAAGAAAGCAAAAAGAGGGAAATTGAGGAAAAGAGACAAAAAAGGAAACAGAAAAAGGAAAAAGGTATGCTATAGAGAATGATAGAGAACCACCAATAATTACTCCATTGTTTAACTCTAGCCATAGGTGGCCTCCCATTAAGTCATAGCTTCTTAGTCCCCCATACCCTGAGAATGGGCACTCCTAGTTTATCTAATGGAAAAGTATGAATTCAGTTTAAAAATAAATTAAATTTTGAATTTTATGAAGCACTCTCTGATCGTGTTTGCAAAGACTATTGACTAAGTAAAAGCTCTGTTGGTACTTCAAAGCTTGAGGCTACAAGTTTGTTTTTCCTTGAAAGAAGACAGGTACATCTGTGAACTGTCATTCTGTCACAGTAGGGGAAGAGAGGTCAGGAGCCTGTGTGTCTCCCTATGTTTTGTTCCTTTTTTTTCAAATAAACCTTTAGTTTCAAAAGATCTGTGGATTTTTTTTAAGTTTCATTTTCAACATGAAATAGACATTCAAAACTTCATTTTTTGTTTTATTTTTAGCAATCAAAAGCTAAAATGTTCCAAATGTCAGACGAGCAAAAGAATAATATCATGCAAAGATTTTGAATGTTCCAAGGGAAAGCCAATATCTGCTGATTCAAATGATTATGAATGCTTTGAAGTTAAAATATTCTGATAAGCCCTTGAGGAAGTTTCAACTGCAGGCTTCCTCTGAATAATACAGTGAAAGTGAGAAAGCCAATTTATTTTAATTGCAAGAAAAATTAAACTTTCTATCAAGCATATTCCTATCTTGTCCTGAATTCACTCAAGACATCTTTAAAAAAATAGCCATGCTTAACATAATGACCTGGAGAAACTAAAATTCCATATATGTCATTTATGCCTCCTTTTTAAAGTAGCAAACTTACTGACGACATAACTATCACCTAAGTTACCAATAGATTCAATCCGGGAAAGTGAATATATTTTTTTAAAAATCATAAATCCGGGGAAGGGGTTCTTAACTAATTCTGTGTGGTTATCAATGCCTTTGTCTATCTAGTTAAAATCTCTGAATTCCTCAAAAAAATGTTTGAAATGTAGAAAAGAAAATACATATAATTACAAACTACATTGAAATTGGAATGTAGTTTTTTATCATCTATTAATTTATCTATTTAACATAAAAACACACATGTGTATATGTATTTACATACTCCAGGTTAATTTTATAATATTGTTCCCCAAATTATCATACCTGCTTCCACTCCCACACCTTGTCATTGTTAAGGGCTAAAATTCTAGCTAGTCTATCTAAAATATCCAATGAGTGGTCGCCAATAAATTATAAGCTTTAGCAAGAGTTAGACTTTTAAGCATTTATTAAGGAGAATAAGAATTTGGTAAAGAGAGAGAGAAAGGCCTAGATTCCTATCTATTAAAGGGAGAGCACATTTCTAGCTCCGCTCTCCACCAGAGTCCAAAGGAAAGAGCCCCAGAGTCAGCGCCAGTCTCCTCCTTCCTCCTCCCACTAGTCTGCATCACTTCCTCCCGCCAAAGAAAAGACTCCTGGTCTTGCCCTCAAAGACCTTCGCTTCATGGGCAGAACTCTTCTACAGTAAGTATCCAGCAGGTGGCGTCATTCCAATCATTACAGTCCCCCCTGTTGTTCCTCAAGAAACAAAATGTTTCCTTGACGGAACAGTAAAAACAATATAATAACTATTGCTAACTAATAATATGTGAACAACAATATAGAAAAGGAAGAGAGGAAAGTTTTGTCCAGAGGGGCGATTTTTTTTTTTGTCCTCATGAACTGACGCTTTGACATTAGTCTTGCAAAGGGAGGGCCTCTGCAGAGAATACATGTTACAGATGGTGTATATTATAACAGAAAGAGAAAAAAACCCAACAAAAACAACAAATCAAAACTGTTCATTTAAAGTCTCTGAAAGTCTTTTCTTAGATGTCCTCTAGGTGTAGTCGTGGAATGGAAGTCTTTTCAGGGGTTGAGGTGTAGATGCTGGTAATCAGCCAGGAAAACTTCCTACAAAATTGAGCTTAACACAACTTTAAAATAGCTTTGTCAATAATCAAATCAAACAATGAAAGTTCTCAAAAACATGTCTAAGGGAATACATAATCTTAGTTGTTACACATGAAACATATAAGAAAACAAAAATTGAAACATTCTTTAAAATTGTAATATTACTATAGTCCCCCCTTATGGAGGGTAATTGAGAAGACAATTGCTGCAATATTAATTAATAAAAATAATTTTTATCTTTGTTTTATCACTTTTTGCATCATCTGCCTAATTATCCTCATGCCATTATGAGAAATTTAAAATCTAATATAATTAGTAACAGATGTCAAGGCCAAATTCAACACTGTTATTTATCATGACACCTGAGATAATTATGGGGGTTACCATAAAAGAACAGAGAAATGATGGGATATGAGCATTCCCACACTTGAGCAGTATATACTGTCCATGCAGTATGCCAGGCTTAAAATAGGTGGATGGAATATATGTCCATGCCACCGAACATATTGGAGGAAACTGAGTCAGGCTTAATCAGATGCATGGGATTGAGATGTCCATGGCATCAGGCATATAGGAGGGAGCATAGAAGCCAGGTGTAGAAGTGAGATGGGTGGGATGAATACTTCCAGCCATCTGTACAATATTGTAGGGAAAAAGAGAATAAAATATTAAACCAAGAGAATCCAACCTCAACATTTGTCAAAAGCCGTTCCCTTGGCCATACCTTGACTTCATGCATGTCTCCCCTCATGTGACAGTTCAGTGTCTGCTCTTGCATGTATTCCTCTTGTGATTGGATGGCATCTTGGCCAACTGGCATCTGATAACTCAGAATAAAGGCAATTAATGTCTTAAATGATAAGTTCCCATAATCCAAGTCTCATATGGATTTAAAAATTGAGGATAATAAATGATTGCAAAAAATGTGAATACATCTTGACTCAGAACACAATATATAATTATGCAACAATTTCAAATAATACCCCTTTTTTACTTAGTATACAATTACTTTTGTGAAAAATCAGAACATATTTAAATACAAGTTAAAGCACAATACAATCTCAATGAAAACTTTTTTTTTTGAGAAAAGAAAACTTTTACAAATGTTCCCCTCTTTTTTTTTTTTTTTGGAATATGCTTATCAAAAATAATACTTCTAGAATCAATTTACACTTGCCATGGCAAACAATTTGCCAGGGAAATGCTTTAAAGAGTTTGATCAAATAATCAGTTGAGAAAAAATAGCAAAAACAAACAACTCAGAATATGGGAGCACAATACTCCTAGAATTAACATTGTATTATGAAATCAAAACCATCTTGCAATTTTTTAAAATTAGATAAACGAATAGAAGAAAATACACATGGAACAATAAAAGACAATGAAATTCAAACTAAGGAAGTCTAAATGAATGTGAACTTAATATTAATAAGAGTATTATAAAATATAAACTTGATCACATGACTATAAAAAGCTTTTACAAATATTCTCCTTGTTTTAAAAACTAAATATAAAACACAATCTCAAAAGCATGAAAATCTCTATGAAAATAAACCCATACCATTAATTTCAAAATGTATATGTAATAGCATAGAAATCCTATGTAACCTCTGAACTGATACTATTACTCTGAGTGAATTCAGAACATTTTTGATTCCGATATCTAAAATCCCCAATACTCATATCAATACCTTGCTGCTTACTTCTACATTTCTGTAAAATATATACCCTTCCATGGCAAAAGAAGTGGAGTCTTGAACTGTGTTGATGATTGTCATTCTTATTCGGCTTAAGTTTTTCTTCTTTAACCCCTCTATATTGTCTGTCAGTCTTTTCACCATACAAATGCTTTATAAGATTACTAATTAAAGACAAAAGCAGGTTAGCAAAATTATGAACAAAATGAGTATATCTGGAATTTAAAGGGTTTTCTAAGATTTTCTCAGAAGCACAGCCAGGCTGGGGAAGGGCTGAGCCTGAAGCTGCAAATGTAGTTAGAGAAAGTTGAGCATGTGCATCAGATCTCTGGACTTCCCAGGCAGGGGAAGCAATGGGCTTGGCCATGGGAGGAGTAGAGGGTGGGGTCTGGAGAGGAGGGGAGGGACCAGCGCAATTTGAATCAGACTTGATTTTGAACTCAGGCCTGGATTCCTCTTCCCCCACTTGGCCTCCAGGCACTAGGGAATTAAAAGCTTCTAGAGGGTGGGTCATTGCCTCCAGGCATGCAAAATTAGAGCAACAATTAGTGTTAGAACTGGGAAAAGCTGCAGGAATCTCTTCAGGTTTCTCTGAAAAAGCATGGTTGGGAGAGGGAGAGATATTTCCTGGTGTGAGTAAGTTGCTGGCTCTTCTAACAAAAATAAAAAGAAAAATAGAAAATCCACAAAAACAAAGCATTAACATGATCTTATCTCCCACTTGTCTAGTTAAACAGACTAAAATAAAAAATAGGGTAATTAGGGAGTTTAAAAGGTCCATTCGAAAAAATTTAAAGGGAAAACACCCGGCAATTCAGCAGTACTTTGGATTTAAAGGGATAGGGTAGCGGAAATGTCTTACCCAACCAGAAGATCAGAAGACTGAGGTTTAGCTTTCCTCTTCGTGGTCAGCCATCTGTTAAGGGCTAAAATTCTAGCTAGTCTGTCTAAAATATCTAATGAGTGGTCGCCAATAAATTATAAGCTTTAGCAAGAGTTAGACTTTTAAGCATTTATTAAGGAGAATAAGAATTTGGTAAAGAGAGAGAGAAAGGCCTAGATTCCTATCTATTAAAGGGAGAGCACATTTCTAGCTCCGCTCTCCACCAGAGTCCAAAGGAAAGAGCCCCAGAGTCAGCGCCAGTCTCTTCCTTCCTCCTCCCACTAGTCCGCATCACTTCCTCCCGCCAAAGAAAAGACTCCTGGTCTTGCCCTCAAAGACCTTCGCTTCATGGGCAGAACTCTTCTACAGTAAGTATCCAGCAGGTGGCGTCATTCCAATCATTACATCATCAATGAGAGAACAAACATTGTAGAGAGGTGGCCTGGGTTCCTTATCACCAGTCAATTGATAAATATTTATTAAGTACCTACTATGAATCAGGCAATGGGCTAAGAGCTGGGGATACAAAGACAAAAGACACCTAAAGGACTCCAGGAGCTTACAATCCAGTGGGGAAGACAATACACAAAAAGAAGCTGAAAAAATGAGAGGGGAAGGAAGGTACCCAGCATGATGGAGAAGTTCAAAGGATTGCCGCTATGTGGAAAATGAAGAGATCACTGTCTAAGTCATGGGAGAGCTTTGCAGTACAACCCTCCAATCAGGGTTGAAGAAGAATCAGGATGAAGAAGTTCTTGAAACAAATGCTAAAGAACTAACACCAGCAAATAGATAGGAACAAGGGCAGTAAAAGTGGTCGTAACCGTTTCCGGATCACCAGCTCTGCTTCCACTCTAGCTTTCTCTGCCATCATCCAAGAAAGAAGTTCATGTGGAAAGGGGACCAGTCATGTCCACCAACTTCCAACCAAGTTTCATATACAGGGTAGGTGGGCCAGTCTATTTAAGGCAGTGAAACATTCTGAGGGGGAGACAGGGGCCGCATGTACCAGGCAGGCCAAAGCACTACCATCACCACCACCACCTTTACCACTATTTCCTTGTAAATCTGAATGGAGATAACCCAGAAACTTGAACCCCAGAGCCTTGGGAATAGCAATGCCTGCAGACTGGTGGTCACAGCCAGCATCCTTTGTTAGATATATCCTGTCATCTGCAGGTGCTACAGTCACATAACTAATGAAGAACTAGAAAGAGGGTGCTTTCCATTGAAGTCCTTGGCAGTGACAACATCAGAAACCAATATGTTTTCGTTACTGAAATGCTATTAAACAAGAAATATAACAATCAGATTTTCTTCTGCACCCTAACCACCATGGTAATTCTCTATCTGACCTTCAGCTGAAACCCTTAATATGTATTGTCTATCTTATTAGAATGTAAGCTCTGTGAGAGCAAGGATTGTCTTACTTTTCTATTTTGTATCCCAAGAACTTATCAGAGAGCTTTGTCTTTAGTAAGCACTTAATACATATTCTATTTATTCATCCATCCATCCATCTATCTATCTATCTACTTAAATAATCTAATCTCAATAGTTTAAATGTCCTTCATTCTCTAGGACCAGATTTAGAGATGGAAAGGAATATGGAGATCATAGACCCCCGAACCATTTATTTTTCAGTTTTACAGTTGAGGAAACTGAAAAATTACACTTACAGTTTTGCTTACTTTCTGATTTTTTTTGTCTAATTATGTGTTAATGCTTAATCCAACATCACATGCTGAACCCTGATTCTGCTCCTTCATTTTGGCATAAAGGTGGCCCTGGGTTCTTGAAAGCTATGTCAATGGATGAACTCTGGCAGATTTCTACCCCACTCCCACCCTGAAATCTTAGCTAGAAAAGAGGTAAAGTAGGGGCAGCTAGATGGCGCAGTGGATAAAGTACCAGCCCTGGATTCAGGAGGACCTGAGTTCAAATCTGGCCTCAGACACTTGACACTTACTAGCAGTGTGACCCTGGGCAAGTCACTTAACCCTCATTACCCACAAAAAACAAAACAAAACAAAAAACAAATTTAAAAAAGAGGTAAAGTTCAGGTCCAATGACCTGACTGTTATATCCATCACCTGAGGACTACCATAGCTAAATGAGGAAATTTATCAACAGGTTGGTCTCTGGGTTATAAATATTCTACATAAGATCATTGTAGGATCATAGATTAATGCCTAGAAAGAATCTCAGAAGCCATCTAATCCAACTCCTCATTAAACAGAGGAAGAAACTGAGGTCCAGGAGGTAGCGTAAAGTGAATTGCCCAAAGTGACAAGGGTAGTAAGAGTCATGATAGGATTCAAATGTAGACCTTGCTATTTTAATTCCATTGCTTTTCCCACTGTACCAACATTTTCCTCAAAAACCCATCTTACTAAAAGCCCCTTCAGAATTATATTTTTGTCTCTGTTTACCATGAAAGAAAAAAAAATGCACCTAGTTAGTCAGCAAGCAAGAATTTATTAAGCACTTCTTATGTGCCAAGCACTGTGTTGAGCACTGGGAATTTTTTTTAAAAGGGCAAAAATAGTACTTGCCCTAAAAGAGCTTATATTATACTGGTTGGACAACATGGTATTTGCTGACTATGGGAAAAAAAAGAAAAAAAAACATTCCCCAGACAAACAGGTCTCCTCTTTGTGAATTAGGTCAGAATTTCTCTGAACTTTGCTTTTTAAAAATTTTACTGGTTGTAAAGGGTACCATTATTTGACCAAAGAGCTTCTGGAGATGATATCAACATAACTGAGGTCTAATTTCATGGATATACAGGAGAACACCAGAGGCAGCTCTTGCTCAGGAAGTGTTTTCCTTGTTTTCCTATTGTAGAAGCTGTGAGTATGGAGCTAAACGGGTAGGCAGGATTGCCAATGACATCCTTACTCACAAGCTTCCAAAAGAGATTTTGAAACACCCTTGTTCCACTGTCTCTACCTTCACCCCTATTTCACATGAAGAGGTGACCCTTGTCCTGACAAAGACAAATACCTTAATGTACACCCAGGATTGCATCCTTTCCTATCTTCTCCAGGAGATTACAGGTATTGTTATCCCCATTCTCCCTCTAACCTTCAATTTCTCCCTATATTTTTTCTCTTTCTCTGTTACCGCCACCCTTGGAAATCTCTCACTTGATCTGGATATCTGTGATACTTACTATCCTCCATCCTTCCTCCTTTTCTCATACAAATTCCTTGAGAAAACTGTCTATATGAGCCCCCCTCCCAATTTTCTTTCCACTCATTAGCTTCTAATACTTTTTTTTTTAAATTACCTTCCGACCTCATTATTCAACTGAAATGGTTCTTTCCAAAATTACAACTGAGGTCCTAATTATCAAATCTAATAGCCTTTTCCATAGCTCATCCTTCTTGACCTCTGGAGACAAAGATCAAGTTGCTTTTCCCTGATTGTGCCTGTAACTATCTCATTGGATAAAGGGACAAAAATAAAAGAACTTAGTTTGAAATTTAATGGGAGGGAGAATGGTCTGGGGTGGTAAATTTGAGGTGAAAGAAAAAACATCTTTAAGTCTTCCTCAGATTAAAACTATAAGATTATAGCATGCTTTTCCTGGGAGAAGGGAAGACAACCCACTAGTTGGGACACTGATCCCAATTACTTTATGAGATGGTTATAAGGAATCATTTTTAAGCATTGTAGTAGACACTTGGTATACACAAAAACAAGTCACAGTCACTAACCTCAAAGAAATTCAAGTGAAATAGAGAATGTATGATGTGTGCACAAATAATCTAATATAGATAATGATAGAGGAGATAAAAGGAAATAATTTAACATAAGAAAACCAGAGGAGAGAGTGAGTCAATGGTTGGTCAAACAGCATTTATTAATTACTTATTATGCCAGGCATTGTGCTAAGCACTGACATTACAAAGAAAGACAAAAGTACTGCTCCCTCTAAAAGCTCACATTCTAATGGGGAGAAATCACTTTCATTTGGGAGGATGAAGGGAGGCTTCATGAAGGATTTAATTTAATCACAGATTTAAAGTCGGAAGGAATCTCAGAGGTCCAACTCTACTAATTATTATCTATATAGCCTTGGATTAGACACTTAATATCACTGTTCCTGATTTGCCTCATCTCTAAAAAGAGGGGTTGGGTTGGATGGACTTTAAGGTACTTCCCAGCTCTAAAAAGCTATGTCCCTGATATACTATGGACCTGGGGTAGTGACTTACCCAAGGTCACACATAAAGTAGGTGATAGAACTAGGATTCCTATTCAGTCCCTCTGAATCCCCATCCATTGGTTATTTAGCTTCATGCCTTTGATTCTCAACTGGGGAAAAATCAAATAGACACAATAGAAGACATGACAATGATTCTGAGATACATAAATAGGTCAGGGGAATAGAACTAGCACATAGTGTCAGAGTCCGTTGCTGAGGCTAAAAAGGATTTTATGGAATGATTAGATGAATCAGTCAATCCTGAAAGCAATGCATCCTTTCATTGGTGTGTAAAAGGGAAGGCCATATGAATTAATTGAAGACAATCAAGGGAGAAAGAGGCAAGAATAACAAGGGAAAGGTATTAGGGCTGTCCAGAGAGCCCTTCACAATGGGGAAGGTACTCATACCTCCATTTTTCTGGACCACTGGGGATAAGAACAAAAAAAAATGGTTCCTGCCAATTAGGAGGTTATAGTCAATCAAAGGAAGCAATTTGTATATAATGAGGTATTCCTAGGGATAAGAATAACTTGTGTATTTTGGAGGGACTCGAGGGGCACTTCTCTAGAAGGTTAGAAATGTGAGTGGGACTTCTGAGAAGGGGCAGAAAAAGGAGAGGGTACCAGACTGAACGAGAGGGCATGACTAAGGAAGAAAGAGCCAGTTACACAAAGAAAGACTACAGCTGAAAAAAAATGAGGTTGATTTCCACCTCATACCAGACTGTAACTCATAGATTCTTCATCACTAAACTTTCAATCTTGAATGTTTCTCTCTTCTCCATCTCAAATCCAACCTCACCAGATGTTGGGGGAGTTACTCCCCCTCCCCTCCCTTCTCCTCCCCCTCCTCCCCTCCCTTCTTTTCCCCTCCCCTCTCCTCTCCTCCCCTCCCCTCTCCTCCCCTCCCCTCCCCTCCCCTCCCCTCCCCTCCCCTCCCCTCCCCTCCCCTCCCCTCCCCTCCGCTCCCCTCCCCTCCCCTCCCCTCCCCTCCCCTCCCCTCCCCTCCCCTCCCCTCCCCTCCCCTCCCCTCCCCTCCCCTCCCCTCCCCTCCCCTCCCCTCCCCTCCCCTCCCCTCCCCTCCCCTCTCCTCCCCTCCCCTCCGCTCCCCTCCCCTCCCCTCCCCTCCCCTCTCCTCTCCTCTCCTCCCTTTCCCTCCCTTGTCAGCAACATCCCTTGAGAACTGAACTTGAATCCCAATTCTGCCATTTCTTGACTCTGTGACCATGAGTAAGACCCTACCTAGGCCTCAGTTTCTTCACATGTAAGATGAGGGGATTGGGTTAGAAGACATCTAAAGTCCCTGCCAGCTCTAGATCCTTGACTGGGTGATCCTTGCTTAGCAGCTTTTGCCTGATTTCCTCTGGAGGCTTATACAATGGGAATGTCTAGGTTTTATTTTATTTTAAGAGAAGACAAAGTAAAACAAAATCTTAAAAGTCACAGCAGTTTCAAATTTTATCCCTTTATTGGGTTGGAATTATAGGTATGGACCAAAAACAAACAAAGAAACAAAAAGCCAGTTGGCTGTAGGGAACTACTATGCATATGGTCCATGAATCAAGAGCTAGAAGAGACATTATAGCTCTTCCCTCCCCACCCTCTAATTTTACAGATAAAATTGAGGCCCACAAATGGGAAGGGTCTTCCTCAGGGTTACACAGCTAAGTGGCTCATTTCCAGATTTGCACTTAGGCCATTAGCTAACTGTTTTTAAGGCATTCTCACATGTACTATCTTGGCTGCTAAAAGGTCACTCCATTTTTCTGAGGGGATTGAAGTGATTTTCTCAAACAAGTGAACGATGTGTTAACTGGAAGCTTTCATTTCAGAGGGAAGACGTTGATATGAATGGAGGGAGTAAACAACCCCATTTCTAGGTGTGCACACTAAGAACTCAGAGGAGCCCTTCCTGTGAGAGTGAACTACGGCACATGAACACCACGCGGGCCCCCCCTTCCCCCCCCCCGCCCCCTTTCTACCATTCTGATGGCTGAGGCTGGGTGCCATTCAGTTAATTTACAAAAGCTGGTGCTTTTCCTTTGGGACATCAGAGAAATACACAGATTCATTATTGAATATGCTTCTCAGTCCTTGTCATCAAGGGGAAGACACTTCACAATTCTGCCTTCTATGATAATATCACCTTGTTTGGAGGATTTTCTTTTCTGGCTTCCCCCAAACACATCAATGGGTGATACTTCTAAAATATACTGGATTTGGGGTCAGAGAGCTAGAAGGAACCTCAGAGGCTATCTAATCTAGCTTCCTATTTTAAAATGAGGAAACTGAAGATCTTGGAGCTTAACCATGAAGGTTAAGTGATTTGTTCAAGGTAACACTGGTACTAAGTGGAAGAGTCATGAAATTGAAGGCCACTATAGTAAAGTGACTTGCTCAAGGTCCTATAAGAAGTAAGCATCAGAGACAAGATTCAAATCTCGGTCTTCTGATATGAGACCCAGGGATCATTCCAGGAAAGCATGCCACATACAAACTGATTAAGGCCACTTGGGAAAAAATATATTAAGGCTATAAATTCTATTAAAGTAAATTTCTTTTTCTCATCTCCAAACTGGTATTTTCTAATAATTTCAAAGATGATCTGATTCTAAACTTTAAAAATATATTAATAATAACAATTTCAGGGCTCCATTAATGTGAATTTCATTTCCTCAAATGATTCAAGATTTCATAAATGTGCACACATTCTCCATTTACATATACTGTCACCAGGCCTTGGTGTGGGGATCTTCCTTCCCCACAAAAATGTCATCTTTCCCTGGTTGGAGATGAGTTCCTATTCTATTGATTTATATACAACAACAGTAACATCCCTTCCCCTTACAATTTACTCAAAGAAATGACTCTATTTATTAGAGGGAGGGATGGGAGAGGGAGTGTACTTATTAATTAAAGGCATTAGTATGAATTAGGAGACCTATTCCAGCCATTACATATAATGCTTGTGTGACCCTTCTGACTGTAGGCAAGTCATTTAATCTCTCAATGCACTAGGCAACTCTCAAGACCATAAGATGCAGAGAAAGTGCCAACCTGCATTGGAGGGGGAGTTCCATACATGGGAGTTCCCTAGATTATTGAAAGCATAGGACCAATCCCTATTTCTGTTCTTAGAAGATATAATGGTGGTAGGATTGGGAGAAAAGTATACTACTGTTCACAGGTTTACTATCAACATGATGTCTTTTAGAGGTGAGATTTCTAAATTTACCAAATTGTTCATCACAGTTAGAATCATAGAGCATAGCAGGTCATGATAAATTAACTTTTATATAATATATATAATTCCATCTCAGTATGGCCAGACGAGGTTGAATAGGCAATCAACTGAGGATGTCAGATGACATGAATTCACATCCTTATGCGGATGCTTCCAGCTTGTGTAACCTTGAGCCAAATGCCATCATCTCCCTAGTCTCAGTCTCCTTAGCTGCAACATGAGAGGATTGGACTAGATGATTTCTGAGGCCTCTTCCATTTCTAGATGTATGATCTATAAAAAGGCTGAAGGGTACATGAACAGAGGCAAACAGAGGCCTATGAAACACGGATACTGATGCATGCAGGAAGGTGCCCTAGCTCTTGGTCTCTGTGATCATTCATTGATGTTTTGCTTCTTTGTAGGTTAACCTTTAGCAAATGCCTTTTGCAATATACACATGATGATAGCACAGATAGGTGACTTTTCCTTTTATCATTTTTCAGTGGATGATGTGGGAAATGGAGGAGAGTACTTTCGCTCTGTTTCAGAATCAATATTCTAACATAATGGTAAAGGATAATTATACATTACTGCTCATTACTAGGAAGTTGGCCTGTGGGCAATGAGGTTTTTTTCAATTGAAACCCATAACACTGACAACTGAGGCTTAAAGGGGTTGAAATGAGAGTCAATGGAGAAATTCTGTTCACAAATGGTATCATAGATACTGGAAAAATTAAAGGAAGATTTATCACTTACTTGAATTTGCCAATAGGCTATGATTTTGTTTTGTTTTGTTTTTTTGGTGAGGCAGTAGGGGTTAAGTGACTTGCCCAGGGTCACACAGCTAGTACGTGTCAAGGGTCTGAGACCAGATTTGAACTCAGGTCTTCCTGAATCCAGGGCTGGTGCTCTAAAGAGGCTATGATTGTATTCCTTCTGTCCGACACAGATCATAACCTCTTTATAACTTAGTAGATGGACTCTGTGAAATGCTATGTGTGTGTGAGTGAGAGAGATCTATATATTTTCTCTATTTCTGTCATTTCTATATCACACCATATATTATATCTATCCTATCTATCTATCTATCTATCTATCTATCTATCTATCTATCTATCTATCTTTCACCCACCTATCCATCCATTATCCATCCATCCATCCATCCATCCATCTATCTATCAACTATCTATCTATCTGTCTATCTATCATCTATCAATCATCTACCCATCCATCCATCCATCCATCCATCCATCCATCCATCCATCCATCCATCCATCCATCCATCTAGCTATGTCACCATAATAGCAATCTAGTGATGAGCTTCTCTGTCTTTAGCTGGATTTGGGGATATAATGTAGTTAAATCTAAAACATGTTGGATTTGGGGTCAGAAGATCTTGGTTCAAATACGAGTGTAATACAGGAGAATTCAGTTGAAGGCAGTGGAGCTGCACTGGGGCAGCAATTAAGAAGTCTTTATTGCCACTTACAAAAAAGAGGACAATAGATGTCAACAGGGAATATTCTTGATGCATGGCCCGAATTGCTTTTGGTAGAGGGAATTGTATAATGGAGTGACATCCAGAACTGGAACACAATGACTTTTTGTGCTGCCATTGAAGGCTAAGAACCCTCCCGGGCTCAAACTTGTGTCGAGTTTTAGAGATAGTCCTCATTAGCAGCAACAGGATAATGCCCTATTATCTATAGGAGTGAGTGTAGCGAGAACCAATGAAGTCAAGTCATTTTTTAAATTGCCTATTAATAAGTGAAGAGTGAGGGGGAGGGTCTTTTGGAACTTAACTCTAATTGTGCCATTCACCCAAGAGTTTATGATGGTGATGGAACAAGTCATTCTAAGCCTGTGGGTTTATTAGTCTTTGCTGTTGTTGTTTAGTTGTTTCAATCTTGTCCTATCCCATTGAGGGTTTTCTTGGAAAAGTTACTGAGTGGTTTGCCATTTTCTTCTCCAGCTCATTTTACAGATGAGAAAACTGAGGCAAAAAGGGTTTAATGACTTGCCCGGGGTCATACAGCTAGTAAATATCTAAGGCCAGAATTGAACTCAGGAAGATGAGCCTTCCTGACTCCAGGCCTGTTGGTCTGTCTACTCTGTCACCTAGCCTTAGCATATAGACATCCTGGGGAGCTGGAACTCTTATCAGTCAAACTAAGTTTCACCAGTTTTCATTCAGCACTGAAACCTACTGCCTGTGTGACCTTGGACTAGTCCTGTCACTGCTTGGAGCCTCATTTTCTTCAAATGTGTCCTCCAAATTATTTTGCAGCTCTGAATCTATGATCCCATAGTTTTCAGAAAACAGACATTCTCTCTGCAGCCAGGCTCATAATTGATGCTTTTCAAATATATGGGGATTTTACAGCACTTGTGTATGGCTGTCAAAACTATGGAAACCCAGTACTCCTTTCACACCATGATAAGGCATTTGGGCAGATCTTTAGTGGGAAATATTATTTTTATCTCAGAATGAAAATATATGTGTGAATCACATGGTTTGAGCACCGTCACTGGAATCAGGAACTAACATGATTTCACTGAACAGAGTCAATTTCCCAAAGTAGGCTGATTGGAGTAATTTGAAAATGCCAATCTAACTTTCAGCCAATCAGTATATTCCTTAATTATAGAGTGATGTTTTGGAGCTTCACCTATAATAATGAGTTGTTATAAACTCTATGATGAGATCATCTACACCGAACACACACATACACTTTAATACTGTGCTCCTTTAATGCAAAGATGAAAATAGGGAAAACTAAAGAAAAAATTGTCAGGAAACAATGGTTCCGGAAAAAAGATGTGAGAAAGATCATAGGCCTGTATAATATACACAATATTCATGTGACGTGTTGAAGAAAAGAATGTCAAACCGCTCTAGTATCTTTGCCAAGAAAACCCCAAATGGGGTTACAAAGAGTCAGACACAACTAAAATGACTGAACAACAATAACATGTCTATATCATGACCATAAAAAGGATGAAGCTAGAAAGAGGAAAAGATCGAAAAATGGAAAAAATCTGTCAAAGTAGCTCTGAAAAAAGTTTTGTTTTTTTTTTTTAACCAGAAAGGAATAGAATCACCACGTTTTGACTTCATAATTCATGGCAAAGTAGACATATTAGTAAAGAATATAAAGAATAGCTGATTTAATGAAAATTTCTTAAGAGGTCTTTATTGTCAGTGACATTTTTCAAATATATTTTATTTTTCCATAATTACATGTTAAAGCAATTTTTAAACAATTGGGTTTTTTTTGTTTTGAGTTCCAAATTCTTTCCCTCCCTCCCTGCCTGACCTTGTCCCTCCTTGAGCTTGATATAGTAATCAATCAGATATAAGTTATACATGCACAATCATAAAAAACTTTTCCATAATAGTATATATATATAAATATATAGTATATATAATATATATAAATATACTATATATAGTATATATATAAAGTATATATATATAAAGAAGACTTTAATAAAAGAAAAAAGAATGAAAAAAGAAAGTGAAAATAGCATGCTTCAGTCTGTGTTGAAACAATATCAATTCTTCTTCTGGAGGCAGATAGTTTGCTTCATCATTAGTCCTTTGTTATTGTCTTAGATCATTGTATTGCTGAGAATAGCTGTCATTCATAGTTCTTCATTGCACAATATTGCTGTTAGTGTCTACATCGGTCCTCTGGTTCTGTTCACTTCACTTTGTATCAGTTCATATAAGTCTTTCCAGGTTTTTCTGAAATCATCCTGCTTGTTATTTCTTATAGCACAATAATATCCCATCATAATTATAGACCACATCTTGTTTAGCCATTGTCTAATTCACAGACATTCTTTTAATTTCCAATTCTTAGTCATCACAAAAATAGCTACTATAAATATATTTTGTACAAATAGGTCCTTTCCCCCTCCACCTTTTTTTTTTCTTTGGGTGGGGGGGATATCTTTGTGATATAAACTTAGTAGTGGTATGGCTGGATCAAAGGGTATGTAAGGCTGTAGATTACATTTCTGAAGGCATTGTTTCTTAAGATCACTAAAAGAGAGAATGATACTGTGAGGGCCAAAATTGGATATACAGAGCATTAATCTCCCCTTTAAACTTTCCCTTGTATGTATACCTCCCAGGCCAAAAAGAAAAGGAGCCTCTGAGCTTTAGTTCTTAAAGGATCAGGTTTTATTGCTTGGGAATTAATTAGACCACAAAGGTGAAACCAATTAGGGAAATAAGGAAGTAGAAATACAGAGGGATAGTCTTAGCTCTAAGCTTAGTCTATGTGATCCCAGAGATTAAGCTAGTTCAAAGGAATTTAGGATTTTCCTTCATAAAACTCACCAATCCCAAAACTGCCCACCAGGTCGAGAATCAGCACGCCCAAGACTGGGTAGGAAACACGTGCTTCCTAACTGCCACCACAAGCTGAGTACCCCCAGAGACTGCTCTTTGGCCAAAAGAGTGTGACCTTTTGAACGCCCTGCCCACCGGAAGTTGCCTTGCCTTCTGGTGGAGTTTTCCTCCCACAAAAGGGGAGGTTCTTCAAAAGCTGCTCAGTAGCATGTGCAGTCTCAGGGTGGGCCAGGTGTGGCCCCTCCCAAATGATTCAGCTAAATTTTTCGATATTAATCTTTACCACAAATAATTTTTACCAAAATACTAAATGTGACAGGGGGAAAGGGGCAGAAATTCCAGATCAGAAGATTGATAATAGAATCACAATTTTTGAAGTGAAAGGGAAATCTGAAACCACCCAGCTTAATTCTTCATTTTACACATGTAACAAGTGGCAGAACAGGCATCTGAAGCCAGATCCTTTAACACCAGATCCAAAATCCTTTCCACCACTGTAATTTAATTAATAATGCATAACCACTTTTAATCTCAATTTTACATCTGTGAAAATTGAAGAGAATAATACATTTGCTACTGATTTCAAAGGGTAGTTGTATAAAAATGTCAAAATCTTTGTCAACTTTAAAGCCTTATATAAATCTGAATTGTTATAATTATTTTCCTTAGATCCCCTAAGGTGAATTTTGAGCAGCTAATTGGTATAGTGGATAGAGGGTTGGACCTGGAGTCAGGAGGACCTGAATAATATGACCCTGGGTAAGTCAATTAGCCTGTTTTCCTCAGTTTCTTCATTGGTAAAATAAACTGGAGAAAGAAATAGCAAACCACTCTATGATCCTTGCCAAGAAAACCCAAAATGGGGGCATGAAGAGTCAGACAAAACTGAAAAGTGACTGAAGAGCTGAGTTTAGTCTCAGACAGTTTCCTTTAGAATTGCTTTGCCTTTCTCAGGCATTTCTGCCCCTCTCACTCATAAGAGATTTACCTGTTTCCCTGGACTTTCCCAGACAGGAGGTCCTGCCTCTCTTCCATTCCTCTCCAGGTATAGTGCACTCACAAGGATAGCAGGATCCTCTCATTTCCAACCAAGAGACTTTGATAAGCACAGCTTGAAGCTGTTTCTTTATCCTACTCCATTTCCTCCTTCTGAGAATAGTATTTGATGGACCAGTTTAATTTACTTGGAATGGAATAGCTTTCAGGTACACATTCAGTAGGTCTTAGAATCTATTTTAAAACACCTAGAGAAGAATGAGTTAAAATTGCAAAGCCTATTTTTAACAACAGAGGCTTTTGGCTTATTTTCTGGTGACCACTTTAACAAAACTACTTCTTACTTCTTATATGACCTGCTCTGACCTTCTTGAATTATCATTCCCACAGTTATCTCCTATTGAGTTGTCTCTGCTCAGCTTTTTTGGCTAAAGGGGAGTTTTTATTGAAAAATAATCACAGCTTGAGGGGGGCAAGTTTTTGATTGCCCAGAGTTCTGTTATCTGCCATGATTCTCATAGAACTTAGCAAAAAGAGGTGAATTCTAGATTCTCCTCTTTCTTTCTTTCTTTCTTTCTTTCTTTCTTTCTTTCTTTCTTTCTTTCTTTCTTTCTTTCTTCTCTCTCTCTCTCTCTCTCTCTCTGTCTCTCTGTCTTTCTGTCTCCTCTTTTTTCTGTATATACATATATATATGCATATATATGCATGAATATACTTAGATATAGCTGGATAGAGATATAGTTACATAAACATATTTGAGAATAACATTAGCATTATTGAGAGAAGCTGAGCAGTAGCGGTGAGGATGTCTATGGTAGAATTAACCAGGGTTGCCTCAGTGAGATCATAGCAACGAATGAAAAAAAAAATGGAGGAAAAGCTGTTTTTTAAAAAGGTGGTAAATAGAAACATTCTGAATAGTATAATAACATTTCATTTTCTTCCTGAGATTTCTTCTAAAAATACTTAAGGAAGATACTGGCAAAATGAAGAATCCTAAAAGTCAGCTTCAGAGGGAGTATGAAAGTTACAGTAATAATTGTTTACAATCAGCTCTCCAAAATACATTATACACACTTTTCAATTTATTCTGCATAATTAGCATTTTTCCCATTCCTTTATTAAATCTAGGCAATCAGCAAACTAATATAGCAAGTCCTGATTTATAATGTTGACCTATTTCTGAGGTGTAAATGATCATACTGAAAATTTAACTATTGGCTCTCAATAGTCAGTACCTGTAGGCTCCAGCATACCATTGAAGTACATACTATGTGTTGTCAAAATAAAATAAACACAAATTTATATTCATCTGGAAAGAGCATTTATTAGTTTTTGACTCATAAGACAAAGAGTTGACTCTTACCTCCAATGTTAATTAACTTGGGTAAATCACTTAATCTCCCAGGGCCTTAATTTCTTCATGTGTGAGATAAAAAGGTTAGACTACAAAGCTTGTGAGGTTCCTTTCAGCTATAGGTCTATGATCTTACTTAACAAAATGAGGTCTTTAATCCATTTATTTTATTGGATAATTCACTGAAACTCAGAATCATGAGCTTTATTTTTATGTCCGCATGCATGGCGAGCTATAATTAGTTTGTTTTGGGCTGAAACCCGATGTTACAGAGAATTTTCTACTTGGAATCTCCTTCCAACATGAACACTGGTAACTCCTGGTCAGCTTAAAGATAGTTGTCCAGGACACTGAGGTCAGTGCCACACAGCTGAGGCAGGACTTATTGTCTTCCTGTCTCCAAGGTTTGGTCTTCTATCCATTCTAGAATACTCCTTCTTAATTGCTTATAATAAGGACCCCCCTACACACACACATACACACCCAATATTACACTGAAGTAATGAAAGAGCAAAAAAAAAAATTAAGTAGGGCTTATTGTATAGTCAAGTAGTCATGTCTGACTCTTTGTGACCCCATTGTTTGTTTTGTTTTTGGCAAATATACTGAAGTGGTTTGCCATTTCTTTCTCCAGCTCATTTTACAGATAAGGAAAAAGAGGCAAACAGGGTTAAATGACTTGACCAGGGTCACATAGCTAA
Organism: Dromiciops gliroides; assembly: GCF_019393635.1. Classification (NCBI taxonomy): domain Eukaryota; kingdom Metazoa; phylum Chordata; class Mammalia; order Microbiotheria; family Microbiotheriidae; genus Dromiciops; species Dromiciops gliroides. The sequence continues at coordinate 266,871,878 of NC_057865.1, forward strand.
AAAATGTCTAAGGTTGGATTTGAACTCAGATCCTCCTAAGGCTAATACTCTATCCATTGTGCCATCTAATTGTAAAATAGGATGGAATAAGAAATAAAACAATCTGTGGGGGAAGGAGACACTTTCCAACTGTATGGGGAGAGGAAGACCATCTGAAGACCATCTAGACACTAGGTCCTGATTGGCACTGGTTGTCCAGACCAGAGACCATGCCTTCTAGGATTTAACACTTTCAGGTCGAAACACCTGCCTGGGCCCCTAGAGTCCTGATTGAAATTCCCTCAGTTGTGGGCAACTCTATGAAGGCTATTTCTTCAGGCTTCCTTCATTTTATTCCCGTCATCTTTTTGCTGAATGAATTGTTCCCTTCCCTCCCCACTTCTTTCCACTTTTGGAACCATAATTAAATCAGTACCAATGTTGATGCTAGAAGGCTCTACCTGTAGTAGTACTACTACTCCCTTAGTGCTCTACTTTCTTTCCTTGTCATATTCAAAGCTAAAATACCTGTCCCCAGCCTCTTCTCTCCTAGTATCCTCCTAATGGAATCTAAGCTCCTTGAGGGCAGGAGCCATGTTAAAGTTTGTTTTTGTATCCACAGAGTATATCATCATACTTGACACATAGCAAGTATAATAATGGTTAATTAATAATTATCATATAAATATATTAAATAACCATACTCGCATTTATAAAAATAGATTACATATTATAAAATATATTAATATACTCAAATATATTATAAAGTATAGATATATACTATATTTATACAAATATATTATAAATATGTGAAGACGAAAATATCAGTCCAAATATTTTTGTTATAAAATAAATTCATATATTTATATGAAATGAATATAAAATAATTATCAATTAATCCATCCATTCATGCATATACCTCCATACTTTAATAGCTGAGAGGTGACTATAATGCAATAATTTCTAAGATACAATAATAGATAATATTTTCATAGCTCTCTAAGATTTGTAATTGACTTTACAAATAGTATCTCATTTTATTCTCACAATAATCCAATAATCCTAGGATGTGGGTGGTGGTATAATTTTTAGATGAGGAGACTGAGGCAGAAAGAAGTTAAGTGACTTACTTATGGTAACAAAGCCAGTAAGTGTCAAAGGCTAGATTTGAATTCAAGGCTTGTGATTTCAGGTCTAGACGTCTGCTGAGCCTCCTAGCCCATGGAAAGAATCAGCAGGAGGAAATGTCATTGGGATTCACAACTGCTTTCTGATCACTTCTGTTCAGATAAGTCATGATTTTTGTTGCCCTGTCCAAGGCCTCGTTAGATCCTGAGGCACAAGAATCAAAAATAGTGCAAGTATTACAATACAAGATTATTACCTTGTCGTGACTTCAGTTGGCTCAGAATGTTTCCTGATAATATTGGCTCACATCTGTATGATGCTATTGGATTTATAGAGGGATTTCCTCACAACAACCCTTTGAGATGAGTACTATAGGTAAGATTATTCTCATTTTACAGACAACAAAACTGAGCACACTCATATAAATGAAATGTGTTCCCTATGGTCACCAACTATGAAATGGAACCAGGATTTGAACCCAGGTCTTCTTATTCCAAGTTTTTTTTTTCTCTCTTCATTATACCCATGTCTAGAATTAGAGACTTAAATACAGGCAAACCACATCATTTGTAGTCTTCAATTAACCAAATTTTCCTTTAACCCATTTTTTCTTCCTTTCTATTTTTAAAAATAAATATTTATGTGTGGTGCCCACTCAAAGTAATACTATTAGCAGGGGGTACTGTAAAAATCCTTGGTAAGGTAGAAGGAATAATTGGTTGATGCTCTAGCAACCCAAATGCCTTTCCCTTGGAGGAAGGCATCCATCTAGAATAATACTATCCTGAATGAAATGTCAGAGTACTGTCCAGGTCTATGAGAAAGATAAACCCAAGAAAGGAGAAGGAGTAGTTTTCACACTTTTACTTTATGTCTTATATTGGGTGAATTAAAACCTATTATATTAAAAACAATTCGCTAAATAACAGAGCAATGGATCTTAGAAGTTACTCTCAGATATACATCTCAATATATTAGTACTTGACTGAAACCAAAGATAGAAACTTTAACCTATTTAGCTATATCTTTGAGGAGGAATGTGCATGTAGATAGGTAAAGTAATGCTTCATAGTAGTTGGAGAGTCACCCTTTAAAACAGAAAGAATTGGATTCAAATCTAGCCTTTGACACATACTGGCTGAGTGGGCCTGGGCAAGTCACTTAACCTCTAAATGCTCAAGGTAATGCTCTAAGACAAAGGAAAATAGGTGCTATTAATCTGCTGTGGCAGAAAGAATCCCAACCAGCAATGACAAAGGGAGTTTCTTTCTTAGACAGTTCTCTATACCATTAAAATGACCTGTTCAGTCCCTATTTCTTTGTCTGTAGCATACATCATCACAATCATCATAGAAAAGATAAGAACACACACCATCAGTGAAGGAGGATCATCTAGAATAATAATTGAAAATTACTAAATCAAAAACTTTCCCAGCAGTCCTTTTTCCTTCTTTTATGGTTTTATACATTGATATTTAGAACACATAGAAATGAAGATAAATTATTTTACCCAACATTTATATGGTTTTTAAAGGTTTGCAAAGTACTATACAAATATTATCTCATTTTCCCTCTAAATAATGTGGGGGGCAAGTGAGATTATCATTCCCATTTTATAGAAGAGGAAACTGAGGCATACAGAGATTAAGTGATTTGCCCTGAGTAACAATGCTAGTAAATGTCTAATTCTAAATGTGAACTCAAGTTTTCCTGATTCAACGTCCAGTGCTCTATCTATTGTTCCCCAAAGCTGTCTGAGAGGTGATAAATTGGAAGATCAATAGAAATTTGGAAAATTGAGCCTGAATTATAAAGCTGAAACAAGTTGGAAAAGAGCAAGAAGTCCAAAAGTGATTTCCATTGAACAGAAATACACCTGTAAGTGGGTGAATGTCCCTGTCCATTTTCACCCATAGATTACTGAGGAGTAAGTGCAATGAGTGTTCATTAAAAATAAAACAAAGCAATTAGGCTCCCTAAGTCACAAAGATCAACACACATTATCCGAGAGGGGAGACAGTGTCCTCCAAGAAGTGTTTGCTTTCCAACTCATTTTCAATCTACTACTTCAGGCTATGAAATGATAATCTCTGCTTATTTTCCCCCCCAGTAAATGTCAGCCATGTCATTTTTGTTTACAGATGAGTGGGTTTCAATCTTGAAATGTTTATTCTCCACCTCCATTATAACAAAAAAAAGATTTCTCTGGCTCACCCGTTGGAAAGCAATATTGTCTGCATTTGTATTCTGAACTAGATTGAAGGAGAAAGCATTGCAAAAGGGAATCACTATATGAGGATGATTGGAATGCAGCTTTGGGAGGCTGCAGAGCTGCCGGCATGCTATTTTTCCTTTCTCTCTCTCTTTTTTTTTTTCCTTCTGAGCGAAAAAAAAATATATACATCTCCACAGTGGGATAAAGGTAACATCTAGGAAGTAAAATGCACAAAGGAACCCTTCTAGCACTACATGATTCATTTCTTATTTCATCTATCATCTGAGAACATGGACTGAATGCAGCCACCCTTGAATTCAGTTGAGAAATTCTTTGGAAATGCACATTTTAGGCTAATTTGCTAAAGCCTGCTCTCCTTAAACTCTGCAGTGATATAGTACCACAAATGAAGAAAAATAAATTATTATATTTGGGCCCCTGAACTGTATCCTGCTGATTATAAAGATGAATTTTTCCTCTTTTTCCCCAATTGTTTTTTTAAAAGGACTACTGGGTAGAAGAATTTGGCCTTGAACTGAAAAAAGTCCTGAGTTCAAATTTCACTTTTGGTCATATGCTGCATAGATGACCCTGGGCAAGTCCCTTAACTTCTTGGTGTCCCAAGTGATTTGAATATCTGTATTGGTTAGAAACAGGTTTTCTCATCAGGTGCTCCATATACTGATAAAATCATAGGTTAGCTCCAAGGGAAAAGCCATTAATGATTGATTAATGATAATAATGTTAGAATTCCTTTAGATTTTTTGGAGTCAATTGGAGTTAAGTGACTTACCCAGGGTCACACAGCAAGTAAGTGTCTGAGGCCACATTTGAACTCAGGTCCTCTTGACTCCAGGGCTGCTGATCTATTCACTATACCACCTAGTTGCTTTGATGTTAGAAATTAATAAAATTTTAGTGATCAATATTTTTTATATCACAGTTAGTTTCTATTTTATTCTTCTTTGCATCTCTTTTTACTCTTTGTCACTGCCTTCCAAGACCTTCATCTTGGATAATGAAATTAAACGTGTTAAAACCACCAACAGTGGCCACTTCTGATCCTATATACCACCTTACACTCACAGACTCTCACCTCTTCAACAGAAGAGATGTATTTCCTCATCTCCTCTCCAGAACAAATATTAGCCACTATAATTACAGTGGGATTGACTTCATTTTATTGTTCTTTTCTTTTGCATTACTATAAGCAGCTGGGTGGTACAATGGATCTATCTAGCACTGGATCTGGGTTCAAATCTGGCCTTAGACACTTACTAGCTATGTGACCCTGAGAAAATCACTTAACTCCTATTTGCCTCAACTCCTTACTTGTAAAATGGAGACACACTGGAGAAGGAAATGGCAAACCATTCCAGTATCATTGCCAAGAAATCCCTGTGGACAAATCCAAGTCGTTCTGTGGAGTCAGACATGACTCAGTGACTGAACAACCACTGTAAGCACATGCTCATTCTTCTGTTCCAACTTACTTAACTCTGTTTCTGTTTATACATTTTTTTTGCATTTTTTTGTATTTTTCATATTAATTACTTTGTATAGTACAATAATATTCCACTATATTCTTTTTTATTGGGGGGGGCAGGGCAATAGGGGTTTAGTGACTTGCCCAGGGTCACACAGTTAGTAAGTGTCAAGTGTCTGAGACCAGATTTGAACTCAGGTTTGCCTGAATCCAGGGCTGGTGCTTTATCCTCTGCACCATCTAGCTGCCCCTCCACTATATCCTTATACCACAGCACATTAAACCATGTCTCAATATATGGTAATTCATTTTGTTTTGGGTTTTTTATTGTTGTTAAGAGGTAGCTAGGTGCAACAAAGGGTGATAGCAGTCTACCTGGAGTCAGGAAGTCCTGAGTTCAAATCCCACTTCAGACACTTGCTAGCTGGGTTACCCTAGGACCCAAATCTCTTAACCTCTATGAATATCAGTTTCATTATCAATAATATCACTTACCCAAAAAGAGTTTATGTAACTGGTATCTAACATAATTCACATCATCCTCATCAATAATATTGCCAACATCATCATCGTTATTATTACTTCAAAAAGGTCTACTATTAATATTTGAGTTTACATAAGATATTTCCTTCTATCTGAGATTTCCTTGGAGCATATGTTCAGGAATGTGATCTCCTAATTCTATAGATTAAGAAATTTATATCAGGGGCAGCTAGGTGGCACAGAGGATAGAGCACCGGCCCTGAATTCAAGAGGACCTGAGTTCAAATCCGGCCTCAGACACTTGACACTTACTGACTGTGTGACCCTAGGCAAGTTACTTAACCCCAATTGCCTCAAAAAAAAAGAAATTTATATCAGATGCAGAAGAGTCAAGTGGCTCGTCCCAGATTACTCAGCTAATAAATCAGGACTCTTATTCAGATCTTATGAACTTAAATTGTATTCATTTCACTGTATCCTTCTGATGATCATAATATTAATGTTAATAATGATAATACTAATGACAATAAGAGAAGTTAGATGCCACATTGGATAGAGTGCTGGGTCTGGAGTCAGGAAGAATCATTTTCCTGAGTTCAAATCCGGCCTCAGACATTTACTAGCTGTGTGACCTTAAGTTGCTTCACCATTTTACATCTGAAAAATTAGTTGGAGAAGGAAATGGCCAACTGTTCCAGTATCTTTACCAAGAAAACCCTATAGACAAAGTTCACAGGGTAATGAAGATTCTGTCATGAATGAACAAAAGCAAATACAGTGAAGCAGGCAACAAAAGAGTGACTCACAGAATCTATTGATTGGAAAGGTGTTAAGGATGCCAGCAAGTGTTTGAAAAGCTCAACTCATATATAAACAATCAGTATGCTGTGCAACCTGCCCCCCCCCAAAATTGTCTGCCCAGACAGTGTGCTGAATGTGGAACTTTTGTGTTTTTTTCTCTTCAAGTCGATTTTGAGGTTCATTTAGCTCTTATTCAAAAATGTTGGAGGTAGGACACACCTTTTGAGATATGTACTGGGTCCCATATCCCCTAAATATGATCTAAATTTCCTTGGTCATATAATGCATTTCTCTGATTCTTCATTGATGCATAGTAAATTTTGTTTCATCTTATCATTTTACTTCAGTATTTTTACTTTCAGTGTTTTATATGTATTTCTTATGCAAATTAAGATAATGCATTTAGCAGATACTCAGGGACTCACCTGGAGATTTAAACTGATTGAATTAGATAAGGCACCTGACTGTTGTTGACTGCTTACTAGATTGTAAGCACATCTGGCTGGTACTTAAGGGTACTTAAGAAAGTAATTGTTCTCAGAAGCTAACAACTTTGAACTTTGACCACCTTTGGACCCAGTGAACCAATCAGCTTGAAGAACCTCCTATTTCTGGGAGGGGAACAGGAAGGAGGAAGTGGGGGCTGTTGAGAGAACTGGATCTCTTTGGCTGGGAGACATCAGTGTGGTGGCTGGGAACTTCACAGGGGAGTTTAGGAAGTTTAGGAAGTTTAGGATTGCCAGGTTATAGGAAATCTGTTCTCAATCTTTCTCTTTCCTTTACTATCTTTCAATAAACCCTTAAAAACCCTAAACTAGTTTATCAGTGATTTTAGTCAGTTTCCCCCAAAAACTGGGGGGACAGATTAGAACCCACATTTAAAAATTTAAATTACACATATGCAACACATTTTTGACTTTGATTATCATATACAGTCTGCCACAGTCTGATTTTATTGGATTATGGGGTAGAGGATTATGGTGGAAAAAAATCAGGGACTCACCTGAGCTCTTCCCCACTCCCCTCCAAATGCCTATAAATGATTCCTCAAAACAAATTCTGGATCAACAGAAACCACGCAAAATTGAACAAAACAATTTTTCAGTCCAAGACAACTTAGAAAGTTGTCAGGAATTTTCTGTTGCACAAAAGTGAAAGTGGAGTGCAGTCCTGCACTTGCTGTACCAGTGTAGACCAGGCCCTAATAAAGCAGGAATAGGCTTTGGGGACAATTGTATCAGTGGCAGTGGTGGCAGTTTCTGGACCTTTCATCCCACAGGTGGTAGGGGGATCAGAAAACTGGTCAGAAAGAGAAAACAGGGACCCCTTTGTTGGCATGGGAGCATTGCCCATACTTGGATTTGTGTCACAGTCCCGGTCTCAGAAGGAGAAACACTAGCATACCAGAACTTGCAGATGAAGATGAATGGGAGCAAGGACCATGGTCACAGTTCCAGGGTGGAAAAGAGTACTTGTGGTTACTAAAAACCAGAGAGCATGCCTGGAGAATAGTAACAAATCTCCCCCTAGATCACACAACCTTAGAAGAAACAAAAACTTAAATTATCAATGAAAATAGTTGGAAAAAAAACCCCTGAAACTTGCGAGAATGCCCCCTTTACTCTGGAAACAGAGTTCTATGTTAGCATAGAATTAAAAGTCAAGAAATAGGCTGGTAAAATGAGCGAACCGTAATGGTATTTACAAGAGAAAGTTTCTATGGTGATAAGGAATATCAAAACACAAACTCAGAATATAAAAAAAGTAAAAATCTCTACATCAAAAGTCTCAAAGAACAATATGGTTTGCTTTTAGGTCATGAAAGAACTCAAAAAGGATTTTAAAAATCAAGTAAGAGAAGTAAAGTAAAATTGGGTCAAAAAATGAGAGCGATGCAAGAAAATCATAAAAAGAGTCACCACCCTGGTAGAGGAGGCACAATAAATACTGAAGAAAATAATACTTTTAAAAAATGGAATAGGCAAAATGATAATGAGGCACAAAAAAGAGAACTCCTTAAAAAGCAGAATTAGCCAAATGGAAAAAGGAGGAACAAAAGTTCAATGAAGATAATAATGCTTTAAAAATTAGAATTGGCAAGTGGTAGTTAATGACTTTATGAGAAATCGAGAAACAATAAAATAAAATCAAAAGAATGAAAAAAGAAAGAAAACATGAAATATCTCAACTGACCTGGAAAATAGATCCAGGAGAAATAATTCATGAATTTTTGGACTACCTAAAAGCCATGATCAAAAGAACAAGCTACATATCATTTTTTGTGAAATTATCAAGGAAAACTACCCTGCTATTCTAGAACCAGAGGGTAAAATCAAAATTGAAAGAATTCACCAATCACCTCCTGAAAGAAATCCCAAAATTAAAGCTCCCAAGAATATTATAGCCATATTCCAGAACTCCCAGGTCAGAGACAATACTACAAGCAGTCAAAAAAGAAAAAAAAATCAAATCTCATGGAGTCACAGTCAGGAAAACATGATTTGTCAGTTTCTAAAATAAAGTATTTGATTGCTGAAACCTCACGAGATGTCTTTGGGTTTAGTGATAAATATCTCCTAAGGACCACTCCTTAAAACCAAATAACTCTAGCTCTCATTGATTGATGAAGAATAGGTCCAAAACCAGACCTCATTTGTTCATTGTTTGGCCTCTTGATGGTTGAGAGTGAACATAAATAGTGATTGTTTCTATTTTGACCAGAAATCCTGAGGATCTTTCCTGCCCCCTTTTATTCATTCATTCATTTGTTTGTTCATTTGTTCATTCATTCATTAATTCATCAGAGGGCTTGAAGTATAATGTTCCAGATGGTGAAAGTGCTAGAATTATAACCAAGAATAACCTACCCAACAAATTTGAGTATAATCCTTCAGGTAAAAAATATTCAACAAAATAGAGGATTTTCAAGCATTCCTGATGAAAAAAAAAAAACAGATCTGAATAGAAATTTTGACTTTTAAGTATGAGACTCAAGAGAAGCATAAAAAAGGTAAACAGGAAAGATAAGTCATAAGGAATTCAATAAAGCTAAACAGTTTACATTCCTACATGGAAAATGATACTTGTAACTCCTAAAAGTTTCTCATTATTTAGGCAGTTAGGAGGCATATATATATACATAGAAAGAGGGCAAGGGTGTGAGTTTCATATGATAGGATAATTATCTTTTAAAAAATGAGTGAGAAAGAGGAATGCACTGGGAGAAGGGGGAAGGAGAGGTAGAATTGAGTAAATTATTTGACACAAAAGAGGCCCAAAAGAGCTTTTACAGGAAAGGGGAGGTGGGCAGGTGAGTCAGGGAAGCAACCTGTGAATCCCATTCTCATCAGAAATGGCTCAAATTAGTAATAGACACTCAGTTTGGTATAGAAATCTATCTTACCCTACAGGAAGAGAAGAGGGAAAGGGCATAAGGAAGGAGGAGGATGATAGAAGGGATGACAAATTGTGAGAGGCAAAAATCAGAAATAAAATACTTTTGAGAATGGACAAAATGAAAGAAGAGAGAGAGTAGGATAAATGGGGGAAATAGGATGGTGGAATTTCATAGTTTATAATCAAAACTGTGAAAAAAATTATACCTAGTTTCTCTGATAAAGACTTCATTTCTCAAATACATAAATCTGAATCAATCTTATAGGAATAAGCCATTCCTCAATTTATAGTCAGTCAAAGGATATGAACAAGCAGTTTTCAGATAAAGTAACCAAAGCTATCTATAATCATATGAAAAAATGCTCTAAATTACTTTTTGTTAAAAATTCAAATTAAAGCAATTCTGTTTGTTTTCTTTCACAATATGACTAACATGGAAATATATTTTGTATGACTGCACATGTTTAACCTATATGAAGATTGCTTGCCTTCTCAATGGGGGTAGAGCAGAGTAATAGAGAGAATTTGGAACTCAATTTAAAAAGTGAATATTTAAAAATTGATCTTTACAAGTAATTGGGGGGAAAACAAAACATTACATTTTAAAACTTGGATTGTTTAATCCATTGACATTTAAAGTTATGATTTTTAAAGTTTTTTTTAAAGATTTATCCATTTTGTAATTTTGGCCCCCTTTCTTTTTCAAGGAAGCATTTCATTCTTTCAAAGGAGTTACCTATATTACTTTAATACTGGTTTATTTGCACAAAATTCATTAACTTTCCACAATAATTAACTTACTACTGTTGGTATAATAGTGGACTAGTAAATATTTATTGAAGGGAATTCACAAGCTGCAACAATTACCTTCACTGATGTAAGTAATAAGTGATAGACCAGTGGATAAAGTGTAAATCACTTATATATGAAGAATAGAAAATAACCACAAAAAATAAGAAACCTCCATTGATCTACCCCTCTCACTAACCCCAAATTCCTGGAGACCAGAAATTCTATTTTTTATTCAATTTCAACAATGGTTGTTATACTATGAGAATTCAGCAAGTGTAAAATCCCAGTTGTGTATATATACACACATATACATATACATATATATGTATATATTTGTGTGTGTGCATGTATATATATGTGTATACGTATATGTGTGTATATATGCATATATATGTGTATATGTATATGTGTGTATACATGCATATATATGTGTGTATATATACATATACACATACACACACACACACACACATATATATATATATATATACATACCCCCATGGAAAGTTAGGGTTGAAAATGTGAGTCTATGTGGGCTTTTTTTTCTAAACCCCTTATTCAGTTAGCTTTACTTATGTTTGAATATTTAAAAAAATCAATTCACCTCCCAAAATGTAGAGTTAAAGACTCAATATAACTTAATTTAGTTCCTTGATTAAACACTATAGAAAGCCTGTGTGCTGAAGAAATAAGTCACTCTTCAATTTTATTCTGTCCCTGTTAATGGAAAGCTTCAGAAACCTTTCATGCATTGAGAATCTGATATATCATCCATTGAATTTACCCTATTGCATTTTGAAATCCATATTGAATAGCTCTATGGGTTGATAGCTTTTAAAAGCTTTAAAGTAACAAGGAAGAATTTGGTCTTGGGAATGAAATGAAAATTAAAAGTTCCATCAGAACATGAAATTAAAGCTGTAATTTATTGAGATATGTTGTCCGGGAGTTTGAGTTGGCAAAACAACAACAACAAAACACACACACACACACACACACACACATTGGGATTGCATCAGAATAGAAGAATTTTTATTTCTTCTACTCCCAAACTTGTATAGGACATTGTATTAAAGATTGTATGAAAACTTTTACCATTGCCTAATGGTTTGATCTTGAACAAAAAAAATAAATAAATAACCTATCTGTCCTCTATGCTATGGGATTAATGTTGGGATGTAGCCAACTGGTGAAATAAACCAGTAAAATGATGATGTTATTTTTAATTATTTTTTGAGGAATGATGTTATAAAGCGATACTATTGTCTTGCTAAGAAGTAAAGGTGTGAATTCTTCTAAATATACTCATGGAAAGAGATAGCATAAAAATAATTTTGAGGAATGTACAAGGAATTCCAACAAGGAAGTCATGTTCTAGAAAACAGGCATTTAAAGATTTTGTTTTTGCATCCCTTACAGTCAACTTTCTGTCAAAGATGGTGGTGTTTAATCTTGCATGCCTTGTTATATACAGGTTATAAACTGAAGAAAACATAAAACAGGTCACTTCCACTAGAAGGATATCCTGAGTACAATATTTTATCATTAGCCATTGTTTGTCAAGGAAAAGGTCGCAAGGGAAAGACCATAAGCATGCCAGTATTAAAATATTTAAACAATTAGTGTTTTAGTTTTGTACAAATATCTTTAAAAATGAAAAGCATGCATTCCAGCATCATGAGTCAGTGGAATTTGAAAGGTCTAAGCATTTTTTTTTTGTTTGTTTGTTTTAAAAGTTCTGATAAAGAAAAGCCTTAGCCTAGATATTTCTGACCAGTGCTTCAGGGCATTGGATTCTGACCTGGCAAATATTTCACTACTAAAACCCACTTATTTAATGATATCTATTTTTAGGATTATGTTTAAATTTGGGCTTAATTTACTAGGATTAGAAAAAGGTGTTCATTTGGGATGTTTTTTATATCTTTATAATGTTTGCCACTTGGCAAAAGTTAAGCATTTCTCCCCAGTCCCCAACAAATGTGTGTGGGTTTTTTTTTTATCCATTTTAGGACAATTTAATCCATATGCCTCTGATTTATATCTCACAAACATTTGATGTTGAAAAAATGAAAAGAGACACCTGAAAAATGATAATCCTGTTACAGTACTAATATGACTTTTGCCAAACATTGATTAGATTAGTATTAATAATAGCAGGAATATATAAAGCTGAAGTGATCTAAGTATGTTATCTAACTGGATCCTCATAAAAATACTGTGAGGCAAGTTCTACTTATTCTCCTCATTTTACAGAGGAGTGAACTGAGGCCAACAGTGGGTAAGTAACTTGCCCACAGTCACAGGGCTAGTAAGTATCTGAGGTCAAATTTGAACTTCAGTCTTCCAGACTCTAAGGACAGCACTCTTACCCACTTGTACTATCTAGCTCTTGAAGTACCATTGCATTCATTTTATGAAATAGCAACAAAATCAAATCTTTCATTTTCAGGTACCATTTGAACAACTTTTTTTTTTCATTCAAAGTGATAACTGAGTTAGTGAGAATCTGGAGATGGTCAGTCATAGGAGCTCTTTTGTAAATAGTCCCATTAAAAGCATATGTCTCCAACAAACCTATTGTTTACCAAGAGCTGGTATGCAATTCAGTATTTGATTGCAATACAGAAACAAATATTGATTAAGCACTTGCTATTTGCCAGACATTTTTCTAGATTTTAGAATAGGGGTTCTTAATTAGGGGTCCATGAATATGTATGCATGTATGTATGAAAGTATGTGTTTATGTATGTATGTATATATGCATATGGATATATATGTATGTAGGTATGTATATTTCCATACTTGTATTTCAATACAATTGGTTTCCTTGGTAATCCTAAATATTTTATTTTATTCATTTAAAGATACACTGAGAAAGGGTCTATATAAAGTCTTCGCCAGACTACCAAAAGGGTCAATGACAAAAAAGGTTAAGAATCAAAAGGTTAAGAATCTCTACTCTAGAAAAGCAAACAGTCTCAGGTCTATAGAAGCTTATATTCTGTCAGGAAGAAACTATATACATTGAAACATACACATACAATTAAAGTTAAGGTGATTTTACTTTTTTTTTTTTTTTTTGGCCAGGATTTGGAAAGCACTAGCACCTTAGCAGGCAACAGAAAATGCTTCATCCAGATGGGAATAAGTTGAACCATAGAGTATGAGAATGGAAATAAGTTTGAAAACATATTCTGTAGCCAAATAGTCAAGGACTCAGAATCTTTCCATTTACTGCCCATAACTTGATTCTATACAGTAATGGCCTCAACTATGAGGTCAAACATTTCATCCATAATAGGTTGTGCCTCTGAGCTGGAAGACAAGTAGATTCACTTGAGGAAATGGGTGTTCACATCTGTATGCTCCTACAAGGGGTGAAAAGGGGATAAAAAAGGGATTGTAATTATGTAAGATCAGAGATTGGTGTAAAGCCTTGAAATCTATGATTTGTTGTTCTCACTTGATTGAAGCGGGGACTGGGAACCATTAAACATGTCTTAGAAAGGGAGTGAGGGAACAAAAGAATGACCAAGGAAGGCGATTCTTGCCACATTTTTCTAATGAAGTGGTACTCCTCAAGTTTGTAGAACCTTGTTGAATACGTTTCTGATTTTTTCCTTCAACTTTTGCTTTGTCATTTATCAAAGAAGTACAGAGAAGCAGGAGTAGTATAATGGAGAAAAGTTTATTTTTTAAGAATTGGGCATAAAGACAATCCAATTATTCTCAGAGGTCTATGCCAGCTGAGCCCAAGCATTGAAAGGTTCTCCCATGCCTAAAAGCCTTGGGGTATGTATATTCTCCATAATAGACTATCTGCTGTATGACAATCAGCCTAGTTTAAAACTGAGAGGATCATTACCAGTAAGCTTGATGCTTGGTGATGAATTCTTTATAGCCACCCATGAAGCACATAAAAATAGAACAATTGCCCTCATGCTTATGTAGCTCACATATGCTTCCACAGTAGTGGTAACAGAGTATTGGAAAAACAGACTAAATGTAGTCCAGAATTATTCAGTTCTATCTATCTATCTATCTATCTATCTATCTATCTATCTATCTATCTATCTATCTATCCATTCATTCATTCATTCATTCATTCATTCATTCATTCATTTATTTATTTATTCTAGGAGAGGCATGCTAGTTGGTGCAGTGGACAAAATTCTGGGTCTGGAGTCAGGAAGACCTGAATTCAAATCTGACCCCAGATTCTCATGAGCTATATAATCCTGGGCAAGTCACCAGATCACTATTTACTTCAGTTTCCTCAATTGTAAAACTGGTATTAGAGTAACACCTACCTCACTGGGTTGTTGTGAGGATCAGATGAGATAAGATTTTTAAAATTCTTAGCATCATATATATAGTTAGCATTCATATAGCTAACCATATTCTTTTGTGTGTGTGTGAGGCAATTGGGGTTAAGTGACTTACCCAGGGTCACACAGCTAGTGAGTGTCAAGTGTCTGAGACTGGATTTGAACTCAGGTCCTCCTGATTCCAGGGCCAGTGCTCTATCCACTGTGACAACTAGCTGCCCCTATCCACTGCGCCATCGAGCTGCCCCTATTCTTCTTCTTAATGATTATCATTACACTGATAAACATTAACTTGGCTGTTGGTCTTCTAAAGATGTATCTTTTCCAAATGGATATAATTATTGGAGGAACCAAATAGAAGCAGTCTTAAAGTTCTTACCATAAATCAAATCATAAGACAAAAGGAAGAAAGAACTAAAGGAAAGAATACTTCAGAGGGAAAGAAAGGAGTCAGCAGGGCTGGTTTTATTGCACAGAGAGAGCAATGAGAAAGAGCCTTTCATAATAGATGTGGTAGATTCAATGTAGTGCTTAAGAACATTTTTAATGGAGTGTGCTAAAGGACATTTATCTATTCATTCATTCATTCATTCATTCATTCATTCATTCATTTATCTATCTATCCATTTATTTTTTCATTCACTTATCTACCTGTTTATTTGATTTTTGCAGATAATAAGAAAGTAGAGAGAGATGTTCTACAAAGAATTCTGGTCATCACAATTGGATCAGCGCATATTCTAAAACCCAATTAGTGTAAAAGTGCACATAGTGAAGATGGCAATGTATTTAAAAACATTCTTCAAGAGTAAGATAGCCTGATGTAGGTTCATACATTAATAAGCAAGCCACACAACTGAGTTACACAAATAGATTAAATATTTAGAAAACACATCATCCCACTGAAATGGTTTCCTTTTTTCCAATTAGAATAAAATAAAAGTTTATTTAGGGTGCTAGGGAAAGGAAACCAAGAGAGAAATCCTTGGACTTCTTCTCATGGGGAGAGGGCATAGCACAGAGGCGTGGCTCTGAGATACCTATCTCCTATTTTATTTTTTTGAAGTAATTTCTTGATGACTATTTTAATTGTTATTTATTGGAGAAGGAACCAACTAGACAAATCCTATATGTATGTCCAAATTATATAAAGATCTTTGTAAATTGCAAAAAGAGATAATTTTATTGGATAAACCTCTGCTTGCCATAGTTTTGCTTATTTTTTGTCTTTTCCCTACTCATCCTTTGACAATGACTAATCTGCAACCAATTATCTAACCATCCAGACAAGTAATATTCTTCATTTATTTTTGGTGAGGATCAAATGGCATAATACTCATAAAGTTCTTTACAAACTTTAAAGTGCCAAGCAAATGCTAGCTATTGACGATTGTGATTACTTTTAAAAGTAACTTCTTAGCTTTAGTAATAGATTGATTTTTTTATGTAGCTGGAGAGACTTGTCAAGCATGAGTTGCAAAATTGAATTGGCTTATTTGTGTCCAAATGTCAACAATTAGTTTCTAAAGCTTCCATTCATCTATTACTTTTTTTTTTAAAGTGTCTTGGGACTGGAATTTTACAATAAGCCTTTTATTTGAATAAGGGGATAAGATTTCTATTTTGTTTGATTTTATAATAAACAAAGCCACTAATATAATTTCTGGGTAAGTTAGCAAATTAATATAAAAATAACAAAACAAATATGCAGGTTATATGGTTAAAAAAAGAAGACACTGTCCAAAGGACTTTGCTTCTTTTATGATCCCATAGTAATAATTACAACCCCTACCAGGATGCTGATATTCAATAAGATAAATAGACATCATAATCACTAGGGGACCAAACTGAAGATGGTTCTGACTTTTTCCATATGAGATTTCTTGGGGACACACCATTGGTATGCATTAGATTGATGTTAGTACATTCTATCTTCCATTATTCTAATCCCTGACCAATCACTCCAGTGGTAGAGTAAAACAAGCCACAACCCTGCTTCTCACCAGATCCCACTTTGATGATCCATCAATGTGCCATTTCTTAGCTAATTGGGGCTGTAATGGAAACTGTAAATGGTTTTGCCAAAGTGCTCTCATGTAAACTGAGAGGAAATCAAGGACCATTTTGTATCCCATTTTTATATTTCTGGAACTGTCTCAGGAAAGGTTTTTGAAATTCATTGTGGCCCACTTCTAAAAAGATGTTGGTTAACAATAATTGATAATCAGGTTGAGCTAGCCATCCCTTTAGGTTAATAATATAGAGGGTGGAGGCCATATCCTGCTACCTCAGTTTTCTTTTTAACTTGTAAACATAGGATGACTAGAATTTCCTGACCATGTCAATCATGGTGGCCCACAAATATCAATAAATTTAGTGGAAGAAAATGAAACTTAGTTGCATGGATAAAGAATGCCTTGCATTTGTTAAAAATCAATGACACAAGTATATAGGTTATATATAGGTTTTATATATATATATATATATATATATATATATAGTTTTATATATATATATATATATCTCCTTTATCAGATTGCTTTCTGTCTTGGGAAGGGAAAGGGAAGGGAGGAAGGGAGAAAACTTTGAAACTCAAAATATTATTAAAACAAATGTTGAAAACTCTCTTTACATTTAACTGGGAAATAATAAAATTACTCTGATAAAACTTTAAAAAAAGAAATCAATGACACAAGAAGAAAAATTAGCTTGATTGCAATTCATGTTTAAAAAAGTTCTATTGGTTTTGGTTGACTGAAAGTTCAATAGGGTAATGTGACTTAAAAATGCTATTGATATTTTAGGCTTCATTAATAGAAATAGAATGTTCAAGTCAAGTAGGAGTCCTATAACTCTCTCAGTTGGTCATATTCCCATTTTTGTGAGAAAAATTGACAAACTATATTAGGTAAGTTTAGTTAGGATGGTGAAAATTCTTGAAACCATGTCTGATGTAAGGATTTTGTTATTTTCATTCAGGTCCTAAATCAACTGGTGTACCAAGAAAGATACCATGACAAAACTGTGGAAGGAGATAAGACAGGTATACAGGTAGCTCAGTGAAGAGCATTAGACTTGAAATCATGAAGACTCATCTTACTGAATTTAAATCCGGCCTCAAACACTTACCAGTTGTGTGACCCTGGGCAAATTACTTAACCCTGTTTGCCTCAGTTTCCTCATGTTGAAAATGATCTGGAGAAGGAAATGGCAAAGCAATCTAGTATCTTTGGCAAGAAAATCTTAAATGAGGTCACAAAGAGTCAACAACAAAGGACTGAACAACAAAGTTACAAGGACAGGTTTGAGTTAAAATTAGGAAGTAATTGGCATCAAGGGCAACTTGATATTGAACACCAATCTACTGGTCTGGGGCTCTTCAAATTCTTTCTTGTTTAGTGATAAGATTGATTGCAAAGTCAAATGTACAGGTGTGAGTTAAGTGATTTCCAGTTTTCTACTGTTAGAATTAAACTTCTTCAGGGGTAAAACAAAAACTAAAATAAAACTAAACTAAAACAAAACAGAAACAGAAACAAACAACAACAAAAAAGTAAACCCTGTACTTATTTAACTTTTATTTTTATCCCAGAATTTAGCACAGTGCCTGAAATATGCTAAATGCTTAATAACTTCCTTAAAACTAATCACTCTTCTGCATGATTGTTCTGGCAGAAGAACCTTTGGAGGGGATTCAGGAGCTATAGTTTTGAGTGAATTTTGGTTCAAAATGTTCCCTTACCTATGGGCAATTTACAATGGGCCTATAATTGGCAGAGAACTGGGCTACAGGTTCAGTAACAAACTGAGGTCTTAAATGTGTTACCAGACCCTGAATTGGATAGGAGATTTTTCTGACACATAAACTAACTTTGGGCAAATCTTTGCACCTCTTTGAGTCTTCCTTCTTCTATTCATCTATAAAATAGGCTTGATGTTACTTGTACTATCTGTTTCACAGAGTAGTTCTAAGGATAAGGCTTTGTAAATCTGAAAATCCTGTACAAGTGTGAGTTATAATCACTACCTTTGTTAGTAGTGGTGGCCAATGCTTGAATTAGAATTAGAAGAATGATATGGAAGACAGAGGATTTTTGTCATTTTGAGTTCTACTATGACTCATGATGGCTGAATAATTTGGAATGGTGGAAAGAATTTTGACTCTAAAATCAGAGAACCTGGATTATAATTCTCCCTCTTATATTACCTGCATGGTATTAGATAACTTACTTAGCCTCCCTGGGCTCATTTCCTCATCTGTAAAATGAAGGTTTTGAATTAGATGGTTTCTGAGGTTCCTTCCTGCTCTAGACCTATGTCAGGAAATATTCTTGATAGTTTTTTTTCTTTCTTTTGGGGTGTGTGTGTGTATTTCGGTTGCTGGTCAAGCTCTTTGAGAGTCAAAGAGGATCTTCTTAGAGAAATAGAAGATTAATGAAAAGAAGAGAAGGTTAACAATCTCAGTATGAAGAAATTAATTATGGAAAATAGTTTAACCCTAACCTCCCACCGACTCCAATAATGGACTTTTCCCAGAGGATTTAGAGAGGACTATTTGAAAAATTGTCCAGAGGGGAAGCAATAATTCAACCAGCTAAAAGCCTATGATGACAAGAATGCCTTGGGCAAAAAAGCTCGGCATCCCTCCCTTATAACACTTATAAAAATGTTCTGCCTGTGATCCTGTTTGGTGTAAGCTGAGCTAATAATATACAATTTGTACATTTCCCAATTATTTCATAGCTTCATACATTCAATGCCATTTTTCATATAGGTGAACAGAATTTTGAAATGCTGACCTGAGAGAATCACATAATAATGTAGCTTTTAAGACAGTATCTTGTCACACAATCTTAACTTCACAGTTGCTCTCTTCACATATTTCAAACAAGAAGTAAAAGAATGTTTTGTTAGTGGAAATATTTAATATATAAACAAAGTTGTTATGGGTAAATTATAAATCTGTACTTGCCGCATGAGGGTCAAGCTGCATTTTTTTTTCTTCTTACCCTTTCGATCCACTGAAGTCATTTATGGCTCAAGTGATTTAACTGAGTTAACCTTACACTATGTCTCACTGTCAAACTATTCTCTACCCTCTGTTACTGTCATCTTGTCCTTTGTAGGTGAGCTGCTCTCTGCAGGTCTTCTGCTTTTTGCACTTACTGCCACGTTGACAGACAAAATCTCAGAGAACGCCGAGATATCCTGGACCCTCACGTTGACTTAAATGGACATGATTCTGTTTCAATAGGCTGTGCTTTCCTTAACACATCAAAGATTTAGAATTTTGTCCTGGTATTCCTCTCCTTGATGCACATTGCAATACTATTACTACTTAGTAAAAGAAGTTAGAGAGTGTTCTGAAGGAATTGATGACTCTGTTACTAGACCGGGTCCTCAGAGGACATATATAGCTGGTTATACAAGACTTTCCTCAATGATCTGCTAGCTCTTATACCGGATTTCTCTCCCATCTCCATACCAAGCACAACAGCTCTCCCCTCTCCCTAGATTGCATTCCCTCTTCAGCTCTGACGCTTGGAGTTGCTGATTTCTTTTAAATGACTCCTTTTACAGAAAACCTTTCCAGATCCCCCTCTATCTAGTTTTCCCTATACCAAAATGTTTGTTTTTTGAGTTTTTTGTGGGGCAATTGGGGTTAAGTGACTTGCCCAGGGTCACACAGCTAGTAAGTGTCAAGTGTCTGAGACCAGATTTGAACTCAGGTCCTCCTGAATCCAGGGTTAGTGCTTTATCCACTGTGCCACCTAGCTGCCCCTCATGTTGTATCTATTTTTTTATATAGTATGAATAAACATATATGTGATTGTTGTTTCCTCCATTACAATGTAAGTACTTTAAGGCCACCTATGAAATATAATTCCCCCTCTCTCTGAACATTTCCATATATGAAACAAAACAGTAAAGGAGGATTATATGTGAGATGAGGATTCTTCATTACTCATTACTGGCTCCTCTTTTTAAAGGTATTTAATACATTCAACATGTTACTTCCAAAGCAACCTTATGAGTCTATTTTCTTCTAAACTTCATTCTGTTGTTGACTGCATTTTAAAAAATGCCTCAATGACTCTCTTTCTTTTCTATGTGACATAAGAATTTCTTCCTTCCTTCCTTCCCTCCCCCCTCCCTCCCTCCCTTCCTTCCTCCTTCCTTTCTCTTCCTTCCTTTATCTTCCTTCCTTCCTCTTCCTTCCTTCCTTCCTTCCTCTATTTCCCTTCCAGAACTACTTCAGACTATCAACCTAATTACATAAGGGTTGGAATCTATACCCACTTCAATAGTACCAAAGTTTCAATCTAATCATTTCTCAAGTTACTAATGATTTTCAAATACAAGTGTGTGCATGTGTGTGTGTGTATGTGTCATATCTCTGAGATGTCAAAGGGCACTAAAACTGAAATTTAATAAATAATACTGTAATACAAAGGTAAGATTTTAAATTGTACATTTTAATATTCTCATTGTTTTACCTTAAGTGAATTCATAAAACTTGAATGAGAGATTAAAAGAAAAAATAGGCAGAAACAGAAAGGGACTGAGATTCATGAGAAAAGCTGAGGTCTCATTTATTTTGATTCAGAATTACTGTAGGAAATCAGAAGGTAGGTTTAACAAAAGGACACTTAATGAGAATGTATTTTTATCTTGCCATTTGGAATTTCCAGAGGCTGCTTATCAATTAAATTATTTTTAAAACTTAGCAAAGGAATAAGTTCATGGTCAAGATATAAATGAACTTTGAAATAAGATTCACAAACTACCATTCTTTTGACAGACCAAAAGACATGGTGATTATAAAAGTTTTATACATATGAGAAAAGTACCAATCTGATGAATCTTTGTTTGGAGGGGCAAAGGCTCAGACAGTAGTTCTACCTTCTCATTATCACATAATTTTAGGTCAGAACCAAAGCAGGATTGAGGACAGAAATTCGTGTTCATGTCTGTTTCAACTCTTTTGTTCCATTGTTCCCAGGGCCACAGCTTTCTGAAGGGCTCACCCCAGCTCAGGGATTGACCTAAGAATATATCTTTCTTAGATGGCAGGAAAAGCAAATAAGCATGTCATGAGGGGGAGAAGGAGACCTGTCTAAAAATAAATGAGTCCTGAGGGAAATTTATGTGTCACATAGATCAAATAGCCAAACAAATCATAGTTCTCTAGCATTCATTTCATTCCTTTAAGACTCTGAACTGTTTTAATTTAAGGCCTTTCTGCCTAATTGGTTTTAGTCCAAGATATAAGCATGAGAGTTGATAGGTCAAAGGACATTGTTTGTCTTAAGATTGGTTAATTTTTAGAGTATAAGAAATGGCAATTCAATTAGCAGTACTATTACTTGTCCAAAGGTACACAATATTATTTATAACATATGTACATTATATATATATACATATATCTTTATTCTATAAAGATATATGTATCTCCATACACATAAACATATATATACATGTGCACATGTCCATGTCCATGTCCATGTACAGGAATAGGTATAGGCATAGGTATAGCTATAGGTATAAGTATACATATAGACACAGGCATAGGTATAGGTATGGGTATAGGTATGGGTATACATAAATTTCCTCCTGAAGAAAGTAATGCTTATCTCCTTGTGATAAAATGGCAACAAGACCATAACAAGATCCTGATAAGTGTTTGGTATTTTTAACAATTAACTTAATTAATAATATAAGGTTATTTTTTTTGTTCTTTTTCATTATTTTTCCATGTGCCTTTTATTCTCTACATGGCTCATCATATAATTAGACCTAATGAACTATTTGGGGTGGGGATGGTGAAGTTGGATTATTTTAAATAAAATCAGTTGAACTTGAGGAGAATGGGGGTAAACATTTTGAAGCTCATGGCCCAAGACTCCTGGGGAGGGAGGAGATAAACAAATACTTAAATAGAGTTTTGGGAATTTTGAATTGTATTGAACTACACAATGACCAATCACCTGTCCAGATCTGCTGCTTGCTGTAAATTACAGATTATAAAGGTAATTGAAACATGATTTGGATCTATTCCAAATTTCTGAAATATCTTACTTCACATTGTAGACATTTTGGGATGAGTCCAGAGAATTACTTCCATTATTAGGAATAAAATATTGCTTTCCTTCTGTCTAGTTTTAATTCTCACCTCCCCCTGCCCTGTATCACCATTATCCTGTAATACCTAGGTATCTATGTAATTGAAATGATTGTATTACCTCATTTTACTGAGTTCAAATCCAGCCTCAGATACTTACTAGCTGCATGACTCTGAGCAAGGCACTTAATCTCTGTTTGCCTCAGTTTCCTTGATTGTTAAGTGGGGACAAAAATACCATTTATCTCCCAGGATTGTTGTGAGGATCAAATGAGATATTTGTAAAGTGCTTAGCACAGTACCTGGCATATCGTAGGCACTGGATAAGTGCTGGCTCTTGTTATTTTAATAACATTCTATTATATGTCATATCCAGAGGGGTTTGGAAGATAGCTTTTGAGGTACATATATATGAATGAATTAGTGGACACATCTACCCGAATATATTCAAGTACCCCTTTATTCTTTCCACCTTGCCATTTGTCCCCTTTGTCTCAGTTCGAATTAGCACCAGTCCTCTGTACCAATGTCAAGGACACACGTTCTTCTGTAAAAAGATCTAGTTTACTAGCCCATCAAGCCATTCTCTTATCTCTATGGTATCCTTCTAGATAATCTCAATATAGACATTTCTTCTCAATTTATTGCCTTTGTTAAACATGTTTTCTACCAAAAATCACTTCCCCTTCCTTCCTCATCACCCCCTGCCCCCCATTCCTTGGATTGTATGACCTAAATCTCATTTCCATACTAAAAGAATAAGCAGATTTCATGCTTCCTACTTTTATGTCATTTCTCCTGATTCCACACTGCTAGGTAATCCCCCCTGACCCACTGATTACCTTAGGATTATTAGCTTGTTTTACACAAATATTTAAATCAATCAATAAATAAGCATTTCTTGGGCACCTACTATGTGTTAAGTGCAGTGAAATTTCTAGATAAACAGAGACTCAAAGTAAAACAATTTTTGTTGTCAAGGAGTTTAAATTCTGTTGGGGGAGAAAGTATATCTATACACACGTTTATTTGTATGTGTATATACATATATCTATACATCTATCTCTCTCTATCATATATCTCTATCTCTATACATGTATATATCCACAAAATAAATACAAGGTTGAATATAAGATATACTTGGGAAGTTTGTCATTTAGTCAATTAGTCATGTCTGGCTCCTCATGACCCCATTTAGGGTTTTCTTGGCAAAGATACTGAAGTGGGTTGCCATTTCCTCCTCTAGTTCATTTTACAGATGAGGAACTGAGGCAAACAGGGTGAAGTGACTTGCCCAGGGTCACACAGCTAATATCTGCAGCAGGATTTGAGCTAAGGTTCACAGATTCAGGTCTGCTATGACACCTAGCTGCCTTCAACTTGGGAAGGTATTACATAACATATGTATATTGGTAAATGATGTATATAGAGATAGAGATCTATATGCATATAATTTATATTTATGAATTCACAGCACACACATACTTAAACATATATTTAAATAATAGAAAGAGTTTAATATACTATGCAATGTTTTTCAACAAATCTTCACAAACAAAGAAACAGGGATAATTGTGTCTTTTTTCCATCCAAGCAAGAGGCTTTCACCAAGAATGAGATGAAGGGACATATAGTATTCAAGCCTGTGTTGATTCTGTATATAAAGGGATTTTTTTTCAAAATTGTTGCTTTTCAAGACACTTATACTAGTACATAGTACTAGTACATAGAGGTTGCAAAAGTAGATGTGGACAAAAGGGGAGGTAGACAGGAGATCCCACTGTTGGATGAGATATGTAGCTTTCCATCAGCAGACAGCACAGACCGCCTCAGACGCTAATGGTTGACAGGTACACAATTTAAAGCAAAAGACAGGTTAATGTGTATTCTAGTTAATCAAACTAACCACTTACTAGGATCAGTGATCTTATTATCTTTGTGAATTTTATAAGTGCACTAAAAATTAATTAATGTCAGCCAATAGGTACTTATAACCATAACCTTAATCCTTTTAAAATGATTCGTTACAGTTGTATGATTACAGTAAGAGATAGGGTGAAATTATGACTAGATATAGAAAAAGAAATCTACATTATTTACTAACTGCCTTGACTCAGTAGGACAACAACAAAAACCAACAAAAATAAGAATACAAAATTACCACTTGTTATCAAGAGTTTGGAGATTTAATTAGAATCATATTCATCATTATAACAGCACTCTTCAGAGTGAACTTTAAGGTGTTAGCCTTGATTTCACATACATTTTAATGTAATGGAGGCTAAACATTTTGTGCTTTTCAATAGTTGGAGAAAATTGTCAATTACATACATATTTATGATGTTCATATTTATTCTGGTCCATTTGCACAGGGTGGGGGTAGTTCTTAATCTTAAACCATATATTTTAGCAAAGGCACTTTTGATGTCACTTAAATCTTTCCATGTAGCATTGTGACTTTTAAAATATTTAAAATATGTAAAATTCATCATTGTTAGGCTACATGGAAGATATTCAACACCAATACCTCCTTGTTTCTCAGTTTAAAAATGAGCTCAATTGCATATGGTTGGTCTTACAGCTGTAATCCTCTTGACATAATGCCCCACTCCAAATCCCCTGAAAGAATCCAGACTAATATATAAAATGATTATTAACCAGTACAACAAAAGTCAAACATAAAAGACTGTTACTTGATCTTTTATAATAGTTAATAATTAAGAAAATCTCTGTGTCTATTGAGTCTTCCATCCACTCTAAGAGTACACCATTTTTAAATGATACTACAATACTTTTATGAAGTATTCCATAAGGGGAAACAATTGGTAGCATCAGTTCCTCAGACTTGCCTACTCTGTGTAATTTATGCCACTATCCAATGGTAAAATCTAGGTGTGTTCTTTCATGTTAAGTCAGCATGTTTCAGAACTCCTCAAGTGGCCACATCTTTGGTCCTCAGTTCCATGATTCCTTTCCATGCTGATATCTTAGTTCTATTCCATTTAAATATATAATAAAGTTATATACATTTCTTTTTTTTTATTTTTCCCCTCCCTTCCCATTCTAGAGATGGCTGCCATTAGATACAAATTAGTTAATTAGATAGATAGTGTGTGTTTGTATAAAAGCATTCTATATATAATTTCTATTTTTCAATACTTTCTTTGGATGCAGTTATGTTCTTTGTAGTTAATTTGGGTATTTATAATAGTCAGAATGACTTATTCACTCAAAGTTGTCCTTAGAACAGTATTGCTATTACTGTACACAATGTTCATCTGGTTTCTGCTCATTTCATCCTTTATTATTTTGTGCAAATCTTTCCATATTTTTCTAAGATCATTGAGCTCATCTTTCTTATAGTACAGCAGTATTCCATCACAATCATAAGCCACAATTGTTCAGCCATTTCCCAATTTATAGGCAACCCTGAAGTTTTCAGTTTTTTTGCCACCACCAAGAGAGCTGCTATAAATATTTTAAGACATGTAAGTCATAAGATAATTTATTTATCTCTGGCTCTTTCAGGTAGGTTCACAAACAATGTGTCTTTGATCTATTTAATCCAGTTTGGCTCTTTCCTCTTAGGTGAAACTTGTTATTCTTAATGCTTTTCTTCTCCCTTCTCCTTCCTCCTATTCCTTCCTCTGGCTTGTTGTGAAGGCCTCTTGGTCCCTGAGGGAACTGAGTACAATATATACATATGTATATGTAGAAGATGCATATCTAGAAATACACACATATACATACATAATATACACATACATGTGTGTATATGTGTACATACATATACAGATATATAGAAAAATAGATATGTACACACAAATACACACAAACACACATACATATATCTCAGGACATGATAATTCTAGTTTCTTCATTTGTGGAAACTATTTCTCAAGTGGAATTCTTATCAACCACTTTCGTCATTGTTGAGTCATTTTAGTCACATATGACTCTTTAGGACCGCATTTGTGGTTTTCTTGGCAAAGATACTGGAATGGTTTGTGATTTCCTTCTCCATCTTATTTTAAAGAATAGGAAACTGAAGCAAACAGGGTGAAGTGACTTGCCCAGGCTCACATAACTAGTGCCAGGCACAGTGTTAGGTGTTGGAGATACAAAATCGAAAGTGGTAAACAGTCCCTATCCTGAAGGAGTTTACATTATACAGTAGATGCAGAGACAGAGAAAGGGGATGGGAAATGAAGGTTATTTTCATTGGTCCAAGAGTTCTTTCTAGTCTCACCAATTGTTTGACCACTTTTCTTTTTCCCCTTAACATAGTTGCTCCTGTTTGCATTATTATAATTCTGTAATGACATGTGACCAAGCATGGGTCACTTCTCTTTCCTGAGTTCCAATTTCCTTAATTATTTTTTAAAAATGGATTGGCTTTGAGGCAGAGTAGGCATCAGAAAGAGGACTTGCTCTCAATTTCTAATGTCCCTGTCAATGCTAAAATTTATAGACTAAGTTCTTAATAAATACTTTCTGAATTAAATATGATTGCCATAATACAAGCCTGCTAATTTTCTATTATGAGTAGGAAGGTGATTTAATGACTTAATGATCTTAGAAGTAGAAGATGCCAGGCCTTTCTGGCCCACAGAAAAGCTCTGCATGCCAACTGAAGCTTGAACCCTACACACAAAGCTATTTCAATGAAAATCAAAGTTGGCTTTCTTTTTTTATAAATTGAGGGTACAGACATCTGAACTCATCCATTAATATGTTATTTGAGGATGACAGAGCTGAAAGTTATTCCTGTTTAAGCTGATATCATAGTATTTAATTGTCTTATGCTAGTTCCATATTCCAATTGCCATCTTCCTGAGTTTAAACCTGTTTTCAGACACTTACTAGCTGTGCGATCCTGTCTTTTTACCCTGTTTGCCTCAGTTTCTTCATTTTGTAAATGAGTTGGAGAAGGAAATCTCAAACCACTCTAGCATCTTTTTGCAAAGCAACACCAAATGGAGTCACAAAGTGTCAGTCATGACTGAAATGACTTAAGAAAAAACTTTTTTCAAAATCCAAGTTATAGACCAAAATTCCAAAACCATGTTTGCTATTATTTTGATTCTCTGTGTCCCTTCATGCAAACTTATTTGCAGATATAATTTTGGAAATATTAGGAACCATGTAAAGATAACATTTAATAATTATATTTCATAGCAAGATGACTTTTTAAAGTTTAGATTGGCGTTCCTTAGTTGGAAAAATATATTGACTATGTTGGGAAGGATGTTTCAGTTTACTAAACCAAGTCAACAAAATGGGGTCATTTGACAAGTTGATACATCAGTCATGAGAGATAGTCCATGAAGAAGAAAAGCCAAAGTCAAATAATTTTAAAACCTTCTAATTTGATTTTTAATTATTTTTGTCTTCTAGGATTTCCATATCTTCAAATGTTTGTTCATGGAAGCAAAATAGATACCCATCAAATGGGAAATGGTTGAACAAAGCAAGAAATATTAATGTAATGAAACATATTGTACAGTAAGATATGATGAATGGACAGCTAGGTGGCACAGTGGATAGAGTGCCAGGCCTAGAGTCAGGAAGACTCATCTTGGTGAGTTCAAATCTGGCCTGAGACACTTACTAGCTGTGTGACCCTGGACAACTCACTTAATCCTGTTTGTCTCCATTCCTCACTTGTAAAATGAACTGGAGAAGGAAATGACAAACCTCTCCAGTATCTTTGCCAAGAA
Source organism: Dromiciops gliroides (assembly GCF_019393635.1). NCBI lineage: Eukaryota > Metazoa > Chordata > Mammalia > Microbiotheria > Microbiotheriidae > Dromiciops > Dromiciops gliroides. The sequence continues at coordinate 266,900,331 of NC_057865.1, forward strand.
AACCCCAAATAGGAACACAAAGAGTTGGAAACAACTGAAAACAACTAACAACAACAAAGACACTAGTATGATGAATTCAGAAAACCTGGGAGGAGGTGCATGAACTGGTATACAATGAGTAGAGCAAAACGAAAGAACACTATACATGCATACACACATACATATACACATATATACATACACATATATATGTGTATGTGTGTGTATGTATGTGTGTATATATATATATATATATAGAGAGAGAGAGAGAGAGAGAGAGAGAGAGGGAGGGAGGTAGTGGGAGAGACAGACAGACAGGCAGAGACAGAGGCAGACAGACAGACAGACAGAGAATTTAGTACACATGCTAAGCTTGGAGTCAGATGTACCTGGGTTCAAATCCCTACAAGAATGCCAATATGCTAATTTCATATCTGATACTTATTACTTCTGTGAGTTAGGGAAATCAACTGAACTCCCTGGGTCTCAGTGCCCTCATCTATAAACTGAGGATCTGTATCAGATGGCCACTGAGATCTCTTCTCATTCTAGACCTAAGAACCATGGTCCAATAATCAATAATGCATTTGAAAAGATCCCTAACGTGAAGCTAAAGTCCAAGGAAGGCAGCAGGCAAAATATTACTGTGTAAAGAGGACCAACAATGCATAAGAGAAACTGGGTTCAAATACCAATTCTGATGTTTATTACATATATGACCTTGGACATATATCACCTAGGTTTCAGTTTCCTCATCTGTGGGTGAGGAGCTTATAGTAGATTGTTTCTGAGGATTCTCAATGTCTCTGGAGCCATCCCATTGATTGAGTAATTGAAATACCATTAATAGCTCCATGGAACAGATAAATGGTGATGTACCTCTTCTTGTAAGAGTTAAGAAGCCTACATGCTTTTTTTTTTTTTTTCCAAATTCAGTAACTGAACTAGGTTTTTGCTTGACGATTCTTTCTCATAAGGGAGGACATAATTCAGTATGGGGGTAGCTAGGGGAAACATGTTTAGAAATATTTGTGACGTTAAAAGAAAGACATTGATAAAATGGATTGAGATTGAGTGATACATAAATCAGTAATACAGTGATTATTTGATTCAGTTCCCATTTCTTCTCTACCACACTTAAGCTTATCCTCAATTTCCCTTAGCATCCCACTGATATTCACTGTAACAACTGGTCACCAAGAACATTTTATGCTCTTAGCTAAATGGTTATCCTAGACTGATCATGACTGTGCTGATTATAGTAATGACGATAATCCTTTTTAATTGCAGAAGCAATTTGCTTAGCTTATGAGGCAGTGCCAGAAAAAAAACAAAACACTGGACCTGAAGTCAAGAAGACCTGATTTCAAATCCAGCTTAAGTCACTTACTAGTGATATTACCTTGGGCAAATCATTTATTCAGTCTTGTCTCCTTTTCCTCATCTGTTCATGGGAGTCATAAAATCACCTGCCTCTCAGGGTTACAAGAATGAAATCAGATAATATCATGAAGTGTTTTGCAAAACTTTACAATGCTATATAAATGTTAGCTAATATTATTTCTATTTAGAGCTGAAAATATGTTGCACAGCTTAGGAAGGAGACCTACAGAGCACAGTGGGACTAAACACAAAGTAAGAGGCTTTGCTCTATGTACACATTTTTCTTGCTATATAAATAAATGGGTTTATGCTTAAAGGGCTCAAATAGAAACCCTCCTATGGTGTCCTGCCATAGGATATTGTTTGCTCATTGTTGTACAGGAGAAACTAGAGAGGTAATATTTTTAAACAACAGCCACAACAACAACAAGAAAACAAATGTTGCTTTGCTGAAAAGATCTTAAAAAAAGACTTGGTATGTTTTGGAAAAAAAGTTTAGAGTTGGCGATGGTCTGAGATGATCTCCTAAATCTATCTATAGATTTAATGATGATAATGGGGTAGAAACTGCTGCCAGGGAGATGTACTAGACAATTGTTCAAGAACAAGAATTTACCATTAATAGTAGCTGCTTAATTTCCTTTTCTTTTTGGGGGCTGGGGTGGGGCAATGAGGGTTAAGTGACTTGCCCGGGGTCACACAGCTAGTAAATGTCTGAGGGCGGATTTGAACTCAGGTCCTGCTGAATCCAGGGCTGGTGCTTTATCCACTGCGCCACCTAGCTGCCCCAGCTGCTTAATTTCTAATTAGTAATAGTAGGCTTTTATCCAAACATGCACATCTTGGCAATTTCCAAACTCTGCCACTGCTTTTACCTATTATATTCACCCATTAGAACATAGATACTTTGAGGGCAGGAAGTTCCATGTAGTTGTATCTCTAGCAGGCATTATAGTATCTGGCACTGAGCAAGTGCTTAATAAGATGCTTTGTTATTCACTCACTCACTCATTCACTCACTCATCTATTCATTTATTCATCTCACAAATTTCATCTTTCCTTTCTTCTTTAAGTAACAAGGAAAGCATACTACATCTCCAAAAAGATTATAGTTTAGGAAAGAGGTTGCCTGGTAGCAGAAAAGAAAGAACAAGAAAACTCAATTTAGCACTGGAATAAAGTTAATGAAACCTGAAATCCTTCATTAAAAAGACAGGATTGTCTTGGTAACAACAAAGCCATCTGCTTTCTTCCAAGCAGTTGTGTGTGTGTGTGTGTGTGTGTGTGTGTGTGTGTGTTCTTATATGTAAATGTGCAAAGAATCTGGAATCTTTTCTGAGTAGGAAATGCCCAATGTAATACTCCCCCATCAACTTAAAAAAGATATTTTGACTATGACTAAGGAAAAAAAAATATTGAGGCACATAGAGGTTTGTTCACTTTTTAAGGTCACACCCAGGTATTAAGTGTCAGAGGCAAGATTTGAACACCCCTGTGTGTGTGTGTGTGTGTGTGTCCTCTCTCTGTCTCTGTCTCTGTCTATATGTTTCTCTGTCTCTTTCTCTCTGTCTCTCTCATGTACACACAAACACACAACATTAGTGGTTATCATATTTTGGTGTACTTAGGGTTGCATAATAAAGTGAGGAGAGAAAAACAAAATTATGTTCAAGGATCAATCTTTTATTGGGCAAACTTTTTTTCATGTGACTGAACAATGGTTCAAGGATGATTATTTCTGCTTCTTAAAGATATTCAGCATGGTATAATGGACAAAATACTTACCTTGGGAACAGAAAGACAGGCTCAAATCTTGATTGACCCATCTAGACTGTGTGACCCTAGGCAATCTCTTAACTTCTCAGTTTTTTAGACATCTGTCAAATATTAGGAGTTAACATTCCTTCTCCCATGAAAAATTATATATTTTTTCTCATTCTTGAGCAAAAACAAAGCTTCTTTAAAAAAAACCCTGTAAAATATAAACATAAAATAATGATACTGTTGGTGATAGGGCTTCTTTTTTTGAAAAGCAGATGGAAAAAAGTCTTAGATGCTTTGACTATGATATTTATTGATCCCTTTTCTTTATTTTTAATATGCTAAGGAAAGAGAGCAGAATGAAGTGTAAAATATATGTTTTTGATTACATGAAATTAAAAAAGTTTTGTACAAATTCTGCTTTTTGGGAGAAAAGCAGGAAATTTGGGGAAATTTCTAGACATTTGATCAGATAAAGGTCTCTTATCTCAAATATATAAAGAACTTTTATAAAATCTATAAGAATACAAGTCATTCCCAAATTGATAAATAGTCAAAGGATATGAACAGTCAGTTTTCCAATGAAGAAATCAAAATAATTCATAGTCATATAAAATGCTCTAAATCATTATTGATTAGAGAAATAGAAATTTAAACAAGCTTGAGCTATCATTTCATACGTACCAGATTAGCCAAAATGATGGAAGGGAGCCAGGACAAATGTTGGAGGGGTTATGGAAAAATTGGGACACTAATTCATTGTTGGTTGAATTGTGAACTGATACAACCATTTTGAAGAGCAATCTGGAATTATGCCCAAAGAGTTATTAAACTGTTTATGCTCTTTCATCCAGGAATAACACTTCTAGGTCTGTTTCCAAAGATGATTAGGGGAAAAAGGAAAAGAACTAATATATTCTAAATATTTATAACAGTTCTCTTTGTGGTGTCAAAGAACTAGAAGTTGTGGGGATGCCCATCAGTTGGAGAATGGCTGAACCAGTTTAGTATATGATTATAATGTGCCATAAGAAACAATAAGCTCAAAGATCTTAGAAAAACATGCATAGTCGCATAAAATAATAAAGATCAAATAAGCAGAACCAAGTGAAAATTGTATAATAGAAATGTTGTTTTAAGAACAACTTTGAGAGAATGTAATTTTGAGTATTATAAATACTCAAATTAACTTCAAAGTGTATATGAATGAGAACACTATCTGCATCCGGAGAAAGATGCAATAAATAGAAGTATGTATAGAATGATTTTACATATACACATATTTGTGTCTAATGGT